>NW_008658602.1:25193-54405 GCF_000695815.1 Acanthisitta chloris | reverse complement strand
CTACTGTTTCTCAGTGTTGTTTAGGAAACTTAGTTGTACCTACAAATGGGAAAGATAACTTCAGTTCATGTCATGTTTGATGCACTTTACAGGAGAGCTGAGCAGTACATAACTCATCCTTGAGATATCTTTTCTGTGTACCCTCAGAAAAGAACTGAACCATTTACTCAGTAGTCTCATTGTTTTTGCTGAAATGGTTGAACCCTCAGTTCCCAAAGGAAAACATCCTTTCCTTCTAATTAGTAAGACTATGGAAGAGATTTAGGAGCATGTGAGAAGCACTCAGGATGCTAAAGAGTCTCTTCGGCTAATGTTCAGCATTTAACTCCACTTTCAACCATTTCAGCACTGTATTTTCCTAGTCTGCAATTTCTGCCCTCTCCCCCTCCTTTTTTTTTTTTTTTTCCCGAACAAACTTCACAGGTGCTTAAATGCAAACCCGGTGGCCTTCACCATTGAGAAACTGATGAGGCCAAGTCGATTTCTGCAGACCTGTGTAGCTATTCAGCTCATGGTTAGCAAGTGCAAACTACTGAGAACCTCAGCTGACTTGTAGAGTTCTCAAACCCATGTCCTGACATCCCAACACCCACTGCACCAGTGCCATGGGCAAACTCTCACGACCTGTTTACAGCAACACTTGGGAAAAACTGAAAGAGAAACAAGTGAGTTTAAAACACAACTTTGAGACATTACCTCTCTTATGTCTTCGTTGCCTTCTTTGATATTCTCCGTTGCACCCACAACTAATTGATGGATATTGTCAATATCAGTTTCCTGTTCAAAAAAGAAATAAAATCAAGAAACAGTGATGAGTGTGAGAGGGAAAAAACACATCCAAGGGCTTGGGGAACAAGCAGAGCTCAAAAATAAAATAAGATCTAGTATTACTAACATCATTTTTTTCAATGATGCAAAGGTATAGAGAAATGCAATTACAATTCAGTTGTAATTTCTTTACCTGTGATTTTATGAGTGTGAACAGAGACCACTCAGATCAATAGCAAGTCTCCCATTTACCTAGGATCAAATCTAACCTGTCTGTTTTTTCCCAGCTCTTTTAGAAGAGGTGCCACCACTTCCAGAAAAGATGCTATTAAATAACACACTTAACAGGACATCAGTTCTGAGGCAGAGGCATCATTCTAACACATAGAAAATGCAACTTACTCCCAGTGTGTACTAATAAGTAACAACAGCAAATGCCTTGATTTTGCATTTGAAAAACAAAACCCTTTTTCTTCATATCTCTGTCAAAGACTCATTAAGCTTATGTTTACACCTTGCATGCAACCAAGACCAAAATACCCCCAGGAAAATCTTCAAGCTGTATTTGTTAGTGTAGCATTAAATTATACTAACCTGTTGCAAGACTTTTTCAGTGAATATCTCTTGTAATCTGGAGATTTCCACCACTTTTCCTTCAATTTGCCTTGGCAAAGAAAGGAAATATTCCATTAGAAACTAGTGCAAACATTTCTTGGTACTGCAGATTCAGACTCTCCAGCCTGGTAAGCAGCTGTTAGGTGGCTGCTGCTTTGTCAGCTGTCTGGGAGGCAGCAATAGCCTGTGATCAGGCAGAAATAGCTTGGACAGTTCCTGGCTGGAAGACACCAGCCCACTGGGAAGCCCTGGGAAAGGCACCTGGCAGTGTGGTGAGAGCAGCCTTCACTCCCAGGGTTTCACTTTCATCTCATACAACAACATCTATGGTGGGCCCTAAGTAGTTGATTGTGACATGTCCTTTTTTCTGTGCTATTATGGTGCATGGAATTCACCTTGCCTAGGACTAACAATCCCAAAGTCAGTTTCTAGCTTGAGTAGCCATTTGGGTCTTGTGCACAGCAAGGGAGAGTGAATGGCACAGTCACTACACTACAGACAGGTCTCTGCACAGGGTCAGCAGTGGCACCTTCCCTACTGCTCTCTGTATATGCAGTGGAGAATGGAATATGAATGGAAAACTTAATATTTTAAAACTTTAAAAAAGGAGAATGCAAACCTTCCAAATTTAACCAGTACTATTCCAGATAGTTTGTGTGACCCTCAAAATCATTCTTTACACTGTATATTCTTCATACTGCACAGTTCCTTTCCTGGGTGCTCCTGTGTTCTCCCACCTCCCCTCACACCACTACAGCTGGTGCAGGCAGGTGTCCTGCACCCAACACACTGCACATGGGTGTTCACTGGGCCATGGGACCAGTATGTGCCACAGTCTGTCAAGCAACAGGAAATCATACCTGACTTCATCGAAGAGATTGTTCATCTCACCAACAAGTCTCTGGTTCTCCTGTTCAAACTGGAAAAAGGGGAGAAGGAAATGACACACATGAGTTCACATTCTCAGACTCAGGGAGCTTTCTTCAACTCCCACCCTGATCAACCAACTCTTACCCTTCCTAGCCATCCATTACAGTATGTCTCAAACCATTTTGAAGTTACCCAAGTTACTTTGCAGTAAGGAAGAATATAGCGGATAAATCTGTCCTTTTTTTATTTTTTTAAAAATCTGAGTGGAGAAAGCTTTCATGCTTGTGAGAGCACATGATTCTCTTCATGCTGTCATTACACTGTCATTCACACTCATGTACTGCCTGTGGCATGAATTTTAGGAGCTTCTAGATTTTGCTGCAATATGAAATCCTTTGACATCTAATACTTCATACTTCACAAATGCACTGGCTTTAGTTATGAAACATTTAACTATATTGCTAGCACTACATTTGTCAAATATGGGCACAAATGGAAGGCTTTATAGAGGAAAATAAGCTTTGACTTTTCAGGTGTACCTGCCCTGTCAGATAATTTGGGATTCATTACAGAACAAGTGATCACGCAGCAAGTACAAAGCTGAAACAAAATCTGCACAGCCAAAACAGAACAGAGAAGGTATTCCATGTCACAGTGGAGCTTGCTGGAAACTGCACAGTGAGGGCTGTGTTTTGGCATTAGGACAGACAGAGCTGGGATTTTCTTGTCAAGGTGTCTGCATGAGTTTGGTCCTGGGCCCTGGCAGCAGCGACAGCTGGCTGGAAGCTGAGGAGGCCTGCAGACTGTGCTTCCTGCCCCAAAGCTGCTCTCAGAGCTCTGCAGCTCCCTGTCCATCAGGGACAGCACAGCACTTCCCATTGGAAGGGTCACAGGCCCATTTTGGAGGGGGAGGGGAAGCTTAGTCAAGGTACTCTAACAATTTTCCAAGGCCAAAGCCTCAGTAACAGCTGGATCATTGTGATATGGACACCACCAACCAGGTCAGCACACCTCTCTCACAAGGCTGGGAAAGACCTGGTCTATGCAGTTATCCAGAAACAGCACGCAGGATACACATTTCTGCTGGAAACATTCTGTGCTCAGGGCCCCTCCTAAAGCCCAGTGATCCAGGCTGCAGTGTGAGTGCCAGACACTGGGGTTCAGCATGCAAAGAACTGGACACTGGAGGTGTGCAAGACACTGACCCCTGTTCTAGTTCAGTTAACCTCCCTATTTTCAGCCTACATAACACACTGGGACTTTGGCATAATTCAATCACCTTGCAGTTTCATTAGCAATAAAAGTGCAGCAGCATTCTCAGCTACCTGGCAAGGACTTGTTATTCTTCTCAAGGCACAGCAGAGTGTTGTCAAAGATGGAAACACCAACAGCTTACAGCTCCGACCTGGTTTTCAGTTGGCACAATAGGAATTGCTCACTAGCTGAACATGTGCCCAACACTTAAACTGACAAGAAAAGGAATTATTGCCTAACGACAGTAACAATTTGAAAAAAACTGTTTTCCTGGGCAAAATGTAGAAGGAAGGAGGGGGAAAAGGTCTGAATCCCAAAGCACTGTGGTAACAGCAAAGGTTGTGTTAGAACAGTGAAAGGCAAATGGATGTTTTGCTTTCAGAGCAGAGATACTGAAACAGCTGAAAATGAAGCACTTGGTATTTCAAAGCAGTTTAAACAACAACACAGTACGGAGCAAAACGAAATACGAAATGAGTGGTTGTAACATGCCAGAGCTGGTCTGTAGCAGTATGTACATGGCCATACTGGTGAGGTCTTTGGATCCCCACTGTGCTCCCCACCCTGCCCTAATCCAGCCACCAGCATCTCTTTCCCAGGTCTTCTTAAGATCTTCCTTATACAGCTTGTGCTACATCTCATGTGCATTGCTTCAGGGCATCCCCTGAAATGGTCCAGAATGTTCCAGCTGAAACTTCTGCCATATCAAATACTAAGACAGAGAAGAATGAGGTGTGTGTACTACTGAGGGTGCAGCCACTGAGGAACATGTTCTGCTCCTCTTTCTCCCCACGTTCGTAGTCCCAAGCAAGTGCTGCTGTTTGTTTGCTTTCACAGTATGACATTTTAGCTCACTAATCACCTTTTCCTCCTGAGTTTTCTGGTAGATGAGTAAACTGAATCCCACCACCAGACGAGACAGGGTAGGCTTACGGGAGAGTGGAGAGCAGGAGCTCTCCAAGGCTTGTGCACTGTCACAGAGCAACCCAGAAAAGCAAGAAACTGAGAAAAGACAAGGCACCTTTCACAGCCTTCACCTTCACTCCCCCCTTCCACACCCTACACCATTGCCATTGTCCCCCACACTTTGTGCTGTAGCTTTTGGTTTTTTGCTTCAGGCCCATCAGGGCCTCAGAAGAACTGTACCTGACTGTCTGTGAGCAGGATATTAAATGTCAACCTGCATGACTTAGGAGGAAGTTGTTACTGTGAAAAATCAGAAATTTGTAGGTTTAATCTCACAGAAATGAGTGTGAAATGACAGTTATGTGTTTGAAGAAGGGGAACAGTGAATCTCACAGAAAAGGATTTAGTCTTCTGACATAGGCAATTTATGTTTTGAAGAATAAAGAAAAAATACTTTTTCTTTCTTTTAGCATATAGATTTCTTTTTGTACTAGAGGTTCACTGTCTACGTGATTGGCATGAACAGCTTTCTCTCCTTGGGTAAAAGATTCCAGAGGAAGGTTATTGGGCACTGTCACCTTCACTGTAAGGCAGAGGCCTCAGGGAAGTCACCCAGCCCCATGAGCTGGGGGAACAGAGAGGAACATACTGCACAGTTCCCTGAAATTCCATTAATTTCCACTCTAAAGATCCAATGGTTTTGTTAAATAAGAAAATAGGAGCGTTGCAATACACTGCTGTCTGCAGTGACTCCTACAGAGCAGAGCATTTGTTACAATCTAACTGCCTGAAATACAGTGATATTTACTTCACAGTGGCAGATGGCTAAAGTTGTTTCATCACTGCAATCCTTTACATTCACACCACTGTACATCTGGTTTTGGCAGAGTCACCTCACAATAAAGCCAAGGAACAAAAGCAATGCAATAGAGCCATGAGATTTAGTGCCACAATGACTGGTTGGTCCTTAAGTGACTAAGTGGGGCCACCAAGCTATAATTGTTTTCCTGACTTCTCTAAGGATAAGTATTTCTGCACTCAGAAATGGCCTATATTTTGCTGCCTTAGTAAAACTGAGATGGTAACTAATTCAGAAGACAAATTTTCAATAAAGAAACAGTGAATGATTTTAATCCCTTACAAATAGCATAAATCCACTTGAGAAAGTATTCTTTTAAAAAGTCCCTTTGATTCTTAAAACCCTCTACTGGCATGGATTGCCTTTTAAACTGCTAAATGATCTTTGCAATTCGAAGCCATGGCTGATGGAGCTCTTGGCTCAGACAGCAGTTAAGATATGCTAAAACAGTCAACTGAACAAAGGGTTAGAGCACAGAACACATCATACGCCAGTGTGTCACAAAGGGATTTACATGATGGGAGCTCTAGCCATCAGTATAGCTCAACGATTTATGGCTTATTAAAGTAGCCTCTTTTATGACAGGGAAATACTCTGTTACCCAAGTATGGCATAAAGTGACAAACTGCTTAACATATGGCTAAAAATCTAATGCATAAGAGAAATAATCACTGCTCCTTCCTGTTACCCCATGAGAGAAGTCATTAGATGTGCTGAATTTAAGACAAAACCAACCAAACAAAAAAGATTAATCAGAGACAAGTAGGTATTTTCACAACTCTAAACAGCAGAGCCAGATACTTCCCCACTCAATGCAACCACAAGACATCTGCTCACAATATCTGTAAAACCCATTAATATAACCTGTACTCAGAATTACCAACTGAAATTTATTGTGCAAATCATGCAATAGCCAGCAAACATTTTGAACCATGTCAAGCTCTCTCCTGTGGGTAAAATACTGCTAGAAATTGCTGCTGTAGCAACAGAATAGGGCTTTAATTCATTATTTTATCTGCAGGAAGGATCATGGAACCATGATTGAGATTTTTTAAGTATGATTTGTCACAACACATCCCAATTTTAAACCAATACAGCAGCTTATACACTCTTACCTAACCTCTTGATAGAATTGTTCAGGTTGGAAAAGTCGTTTGAGATCAGCAAGTCCAACCATTAACCCAGCACTGCCAAGTCCACCACTAAGCCATGTCCTTATGTGCCATGTCTATACATCTTTTAAATCCATCCAGGCATAGTGGCTCTACCCCTTTCCTGGGCAGCCCTTTCAGCAAAGAAATTTTTCCTAATATCCAATCTAAACCTCCCCTGGGGCAACTTGAGGCCATTTCCTCTTGTCCTGTCATTTGTTACCTGGGAGAAGAGACCAACCCCCACCCAGCTACAACCTCCTCTGGGCAGTTGGAGAGAGTGGTAAGGTCCCTCCTGGGCCTCCTTTTCTCCAAGGTAAACACCCCCAGCTCCTTCAGCCACTCCTTATAACACTTGTGCTCCAGACCCTTCACCAGCAATATTGCCCTTCTCTGGCTATCCATCCAGTTTTTTACCCAGCCAACAATGCACCTGTCCAAGCTGTGGGCTGCCAGCTTCCCCAGGAGAATGCTGTGAGAGACAGTACCGAAGGCTTTATTGAAGCCCAGGTAGACAACACTCACAGCGTTTCCCTCTTTCCCCCATGCACTAAGCAGGTCACCTTTTCATAGACGGCTTGGTCAAGCAGGACCTGCCTTTCATGACCTGATCCCCTGGTATGTGCTGTGTGATGTCACTCAAGATGATCTGCTCCATGACCTTCCTCAGGCTGACAGGGCTGTGGTTCCCTGGGTCCTCCTTCTGGCCCTTCTTTTAGATCATTCATCTGGGACCCCCACCCTGGCCAGCCAGGACTGCTGGTAAACAATGGAAAGTGTCTTGGTGAGCACTTCTGCCAGCATCCCTGGTATGCTTGGGCATATCCAGCCCTGTGCGCTTGTGCAGGTCTCAGTGGTGTAGCAGGTCACTGACCACTTCCCCTTGGATTATGGGGGCTTCATTCTGCTCCCTCTCCCTGTCTTCCAGCTCAAGGGGCAGAACAACTGACCTTACTATTAAATATTAAAGACTGAGGCAAAGAAGGCATTAGGTACCTCAGCCTTGTCCTCAGTCCTTGTCACTAGGTTTCCCCCTGCATCCAGTAAAGGATGGAGATTGTCCTTAACCCTCCTTTTGTTGCCAATGTCTTTATAAAAACATTTTTTTATTGCCTTCTACAGCAGTAGCAAGATCTAAGTTCTGGTTGGGCTCTGGCCCTTCTAATTTCTTCCCCTGAGTAACTTCGTAACCTCTCCCTGCATAATCTGCAAAACCTGAAGTATTTATGTGAGCAACAAAAAAGCAATGCACATTCAAATGCTCAAATTATATCCTAGTTATACCTATATTTACACCTCGGATACAGATTTACATGAAAATTAGAATAACAGATCCAGTAACTTTAAGGTATGTTAGGAGTGAAACTATACAGAGTCCAAATTTTACTAATAAAGACCAACTCTTAGCTATACATTTCCTCAAAAAGGCAATGAAAGAGCAGTTTTGCTGTAGACTAGTCACTACATACATTCCTAGGGTTTGTAAATTAGCTAATTAGAGTGTTCTTAAAATACAAAAAAACAACAACCCTAAGGGAAAAAATAATCACATTAGGTCCAAAGAACAGAACGATGGTTTGCTCAGCTCTGAGCATCTCCATCTGAGCATCTGCCACGTACTATAGCAACTTTTACATCTGAAAGTCTGCTGTGCACATATACATATTACAGAAATATACAACTCTCTGTTTACAGTTTGACAACTCCAATAATATGCAATCAAATCCAACAGTAAAAAAATTATCTGAGAAGAAATGACCCTCCTTGGGGAGGGCTGTTCTAGTGAGAGGAAGGTGTTCTAGTGGCACCTTCCCTTCGTATGCTCTTTTCAATTCTAGTTTTCTATCAGTACTAAACCCCAAGTAAAGAGTGTACATAATAAAAATAAATCTTAAGTGCACATTCACACATGAAAATTTAAGAATAAACTATGGCACAAGAGCTGTAACAATATTTCAGTGTATTTATATATCTATCTCTATATCTATTTCTATCTGTCTATATATATGACTTGAAAGTATGTTATTTTTATTTTGGTAGCATTTTGATCTTCTGCTTCTCTCAACAGACTAGTAAATTTGTCTCTCCCACAAAGCAGACTGATAAATTTAAAGCTATGATCTGAAATTTCCAGCACAAGTCATTTCTCTAGGCTTAATCATGGCATTGACATCAAGGCACTGTTATATACTATAAATTATCTTGCAAACCATAGGCAGAACTGTGTAAGCTAAGAGTAAGGAAATATTAGTCTGTCTGAACTAAAACTTTTTCTAATTTAGAGCAGTGTTATTTTTATACCCCTCCTTAAAGCACAACAGATGAAATCAGTGTAAAACCAGTAAAATTTTAAAAAGTATGTAATAATAAAAAAGCAGGAGAGCTAAAAGGAGAGCTCTGCATGGGTAAAGAATAATAACAGATTTTTTAAAAAAAAAAGTGTCTTGGTTCTCCCCTAGGAAGAACTGTCCAAATGCCTAATAATCAGTTTAGGATTGAAGATTTAAGAGTCCAGAAATCCTTCAAAGCATTAAACTACGAACACAGATTTTTCCCTTATCTCGGGCCTTACTCTGAAAAAGGATAAAGGTATGATAGGATTTCATGAAAAAGAAATGTCTTTATTCCCAAAGCACCATGACAAGGGATGTAACATGCTTAAAACTTAATTACAGCGTGAGGCTATGAAAGGTAACCCCCATTTAGCAGCCAGTCAGGAGGCCCAGTCAGAACCATCACCTCTGACTCCTGTTTCCCCCTGTTCCTCTAGAAGATTACAGCAAGGAGGGTAAGAAAATTGTGCCTGAAGACAGGAGAATGAAAATACGTCAAGAATTCTTCCTATGAAGAAAACAGAAACCAGGAGTAATAAGCTTTTACACTGGCACTCAAGAACACTGTGAGAGCACACAGAGCAGCCTCTGAAGAACCTTTTCTCTTTAGCAAACCATACCATAATTACGTGCAACTTACTCATCTCTGACGTGAAGAGTGATGCATATTGTGTCTGGAAACATCTCTAACCCATGCCAAGGAAGCTTCATGTCCTCATACTGCAGCAGCACTTTGCCTTAGTAAAGCTCAGGGGTTTGAAATCTGCACAGCTACTGCCTGGAATCACATTTTCTTTCTTTATATAAACCCAAGGCAACATGTATTGATGTACAGAGGTTTTCCAAGCATTCTGAGCTATGTTCAAAATCATAAATTTTAGGAATATCAAGAAACCTGGCAGGTTGTCAGCAATCATGCCTATGTCAGATAATTCTATTGCAACAGCTCAACTGTAAGCAGATTTGGATCAAACAATACACAAACACACCAATAATGTGGAAATGCAGAAGAGTTAAAATTCATGAGATCCTGTTGTGACAGAAAGCTTGCAGCTATTCATAGAATCATAGAATTTCAGGGGTTGGAATGGACCTTATAGATTATCTAGTCCCAACCCCCTGCCCTGGGCAGGGACACCTCCCACCAGAGCAGGTTGCTCAAGGCTCATCCAACCTGGCTGTGAACACTGCCAGGGTCGGGGCAGCCACAGCCTCCCTGGGCAACCTGTGCCAGTGTCTCACCACCCTCACAGGAAAAACTTCTTCCTAATAGGTAACCTAAATTTCCCCTCTTTTGATTTATACCCATTGCTCCTTGTCCTGTCACTGCAGCTCCTAATAAAGAATCCCTCTCTGGCTTCCCTGTAGGCCCTTCAGATTCCGGAAGATGCTATGAGGTCTCCATACGACCTTCTCTTCTAGGAAACCAATCTGATTTTGATTCAAAAAAATAAAAAGGAAGTATAACTTCATAGTTATAACTACACAGTTATACTTCAGTAGTACAGCTATTTAAGTTGTGTTCTAGAACTAGTCCAGGAAAAAAAGAGCCAACCCTGTATTCTTTCAGAAATTTCCTCACGCTTCTTCTGATGTTGCCTTGACTTCTATTGCTTCCTGACTAAAAAACCAAAGGCAATTAATAACTGCAATTTTAAAAAACAATTTTAATTTCAATTGTTGAAAAACAGTTGTTACTAATTTAATGGCTCGATGTAAGTATTTCGTAGCAATTTTAAATACTAGCTGCTACCAGAAGAACCAGGCAGCCACATGCAAAATGTGTAACTTGTTCTGGCATTATTCTGCATAAAATCAATGTTAAAAATTGACTTGGGTGAATCTTTTTTTAACATGTATGAATAGAGCAGAAAATCCAATAAATGGACAATAAGACACAAGATAAACTTACCATCTGTATTTCTTCAGGTGACAGCTCATCTTCACCTTTGCCATCCCCCCATAGTCCAAGGTTACTTTGGGTATCAGGCAGATTCCTGTCTGTAAAAGAACCACCAAACACTTGAGACAATATGGGACACTGAATAGGAAAGTGAAAATCATTTTTTATCCATTTTACACTGCTGATTAAATTGTACTCTCTCCTTTGTAATTAACTGAGATTCACCCTATATTTACAGCACAAAATTACACCAATAACCTTTGGGTTCCAAACTGGGAAGTTGTGGTGGTTTAACCTCAGGTAGCAACCCAGAACCACACAGCCACTCACACACTCCCCCACCCATGGGATGGGGGAGAGAATCAGAAGGGTGAAAGCTAGAAAAACTCATGGGTCAACATAAAGGCAGTTTAATAGAGAAAGCAAAAGCTGCACACACAAGCAAAGCAAAACAAGGAATTAATTCACTGCTTCCCATGGGCAGGAGGTGTTTATCCATCTCCAGGAGAGCAGGGAGCATCACACGTAATGGTTCCTTGGGAAGACAAATGCCATCACTCCAGATGTCCCCCCTTCCTCCTTCTCCCTCCCAGGTTATAAACTGAGCATGTTGTCCTATGGTATGGAATATCCCTTTGGTCAGTTTGGGTCACCTGTCCCAGCTGTGTCTCCTCCCAATCTCCCATGCACTCCCAACTTCCTCACCCGTATGGGAAGCAGCAAAGGCCGTGGCTCTGTGTGAGCGCTGCTCAGCAACAACAAACACATCTCTGCATTATCAACCCTGTGTCCTTCACAGATCCTAAACATAGGCCCATATTAGCCACTGTGAAGAAAGTTAACACCACTTCAGTCCAGACTAGCACAGAAGTCTACACACACTTAATTTTGTGAACTACAATGAGTTTCACTAACATACTGACAGAGAAGGATGTAAAACAACTCACAATTCACTAAGCCCTTTTAGGGCAGCAAATACTGTCGCATTTGTCTTTTCATAGAAGAAAATACACAATTTTCAAAATGACATTCTATATGCAAACTATTATCTTCCAATGAGACTTGGCAGAACCACCAGCCCCTAAGTCCCAAAAGTAAAAACAGAATCTCAAAGATGTTTTAAGCAAAGTCCACAAACTCCATTTCCTCACAGTGTTCAAACTCCCTATTACAGTGCAAATCCCACAGTACACTGTGCCAGGGTCTTCCTGCATAGAACAGGAATCAGCTCTGATCCTGCAAATTAACCATAGCACATCAAAGCTGCTTCATTCATTTCAGTAGTGCTTCCCCTTTGATTAAAGCTAATCTGCATAAATCTTTGCAAGAATCAAGGATAAAAGATCTTGAATGGCTATTTCTGGAATATTCCCTTCTGTAAGATTTAATTTTAGGCTTAATTATATACTTCTGATTGTAGATGAAGAAGTGAGACTGGGAAAGAAAAGAAACCATGCTACAGGAATCTGCTGTTTCTGAAGCTGTTCTAGCATCAGTGTTTGAAAACCTCATGATAAGACTGCACCCTTGAGAGAGCCTCTCTTCTCCCCACTGTCTGTGACACCTTTACAAAGCCCAAAAGAGAATTGCACCATACCACAATGGATCAATGCTGAACCTGCTTTGACTTATCACATGCAGGTTGCAAATTAAAATACAGAAAGAGGTCGTTTTTAATTTTCCATACATTTAGACTTCCTATTATCCTATTTATTTTATTTTGAGAGTCAGATTAGATGTTAGGAAAACAAAGACATGAAAAGGGTTATAAGGAGAAGTTTTCCACTTTATCCTTCACAAGAGCATTTGTGAAAACTCTTGAAAAATAAATATTGTAGGAGAGTATTGATGTATGTGTCTCCCTTATGGTGTTTTTCTTTTGCTTTCCAACAACCAAACCAGGATGCACAAACCATGACAGTGTTACAAATGAGGAATGTGGATACGGAATACAAATTTTTTTAAAAATAAAACCCCTAAATAGATCAGTTCTTTCTTAGGAGTAATAAGAAATAAACCCAAGAATATCTTCAAGGATTGTTTAGAAAGTATTCAACTCTTTTTCTTCTATGTGGTATCATCAGTATTTCCAGCCTATTTCACAGAAACACAGAAGTTATTTGCTTAGGTAATCAATATATCAAAATTATAATTAATTATTTACCTCATTCAAAGCAAATAAGACAAATAGTTTATGGAGCCCCTCAAAAAAAAGAAGATATATTCCTATTTTATCCCAGAGGAACCAATTACTTTCAGGCACTGCCAGCAGTATTAAAAAACCAGCACCTGTATCCAGTGTGATTGCTAATGAGCAAACATATTTATGGTAAGAGGTAAGCAAGAAACATGTATCTCCCCAGGGTTCCCCCTGTCACTGCAGGATGTTTCAGCCTTTCTGCAGCTTTCATGGAGCTGACATTAATGCTTTTCTGCAATTCAGCCAGCAAAAGCCTAACTACACTTCTGTTCCAGGAAGAGAAGGTAGTTAACTCATGACAGAGACACAAAGTAATGATCAAATCCTCTGAAACCTTTTCCATGCCATGAAAAGCAGACAGCTGCTAAGCTTGTGGACCAGTTCAAAAGCTACCCATTATTTACATTTATTTCCATAAACTAAATGTCAGATTTGTAATATGCAAATAAATACTGCCAACAGATAAAAGCAATCTCCAGAGAGACTATTTTCCTCGCGTGAGGCATGTCCAGTACAATTCTACTGTAAACAGGTGCTTTGCCTCAAAACAAAAGTAATTTTGTTTTGGTTTCTGCCAAAAAAACCCAGACAAAACCAGTCTGTGCTTCAGCACACCAAGCAGGACACTCAGCTGCTCATCAGAGTGTTCAAATTAAGGACAGGGGCACAAGCTGCTCTCAGAAGTATCTTTACAGACGATGCATGATGCTGCTGATGGCTAATTCATACAGACAAATGATCACCATTCTCTAAACCACCAACACACTCCAGATGAATTAGTTTATTTCTAAATATGATAATCTCTCCAGTTTCTTAAAAATTCAAAAAGTTACTTGGAAAAAACCAATACAAATCAAAGGCTGTAAGATTTAAACTGAGCTTCTTGTTTCCTAGTTCATGTTATTTTCATGCTTCAACAACCACCTACCAGCAGAGTCACAAGGCTGATTTCTATAAGCAGCAGCAACCAGCACTAACTCTCATGTGAGGAATCACAGGCTGTGAGCATTTACAAACTGTTTCAGACTTATTTTCATGTACAAGTCCCATAGTTTTCTCAAAGTCTAGTCAGAAATCCCTCATGAATTGTGCTGGTTTGGGCTGGAGTTAACTTTCTTCACAGTGGCTAGGATGGGGCTATGTTTAGGATTTGTGCAGGGCACAGAATTGATAACGTAGAGATGTTTTTGTTGTTGCTGAGCAGAGCTCACACAGAGCCAAGGCCTTTGCTGCTTCCCATACTGCCACACGGGTGAGGAAGCTGGGGGTGCATGGGAGACTGGGAGGAGACACAGCTGGGACAGGTGACCCAAACTGACCAAAGGGATATTCTATACCATAGGACAACATGCTCAGTTTATAACCTGGGAGGAAGAAGGAGGAAGGGGGGACATCTGGAGTGATGGTGTTTGTCTTCCCAAGGCACCGTTATGCGTGATGGGCCCTGCTCTCCTGGAGATGGATAAACACCTCCTGCCTGTGGGAAGCTGTGAATTAATTCCTTGTTTTGCTTTGCTTGTGTGTACAGCTTTTGTGTTCTCTATTAAACTGTCTTTATCTCAACCCATGAGATTTTGTAGCTTTTACCCTTCTGATTCTCTCCCCCATCCCGTTGGTGAGGGAGTGTGTGAGCAGCAGGATGGTGTTTTGTTGCTAGCTGGGGTTAGACCATGACATGAGTACTGCACCAGCATTACTTACGTGGCATGATCCCGACTTACGAAAATTAAAGCACAAACTAACAAAAGTAAAACCTGGAGTGATTAAAATTAACATGCAATTAAAAAAAAACTTCACTTTTATTTACTGCAGTGGTTTGCTGTGTCCAAGGCAACCAAAGAACAGTATTTCCCACAGTGTGGTGCAGATTTTTGGACCTAAAAATTGTAATGACACTATGTGGTAGGAGTGCACACTTCCAGAGCTTGCAGGGATAGTTGGTGACAAGCAAAGAGCACAGGGCAATGAAGATGCTGCTATGCTGCTGCTTCTCTGGTGGCACTAGCTCACAGCTGCAAAAGATTGATAACGTGTTACGGTGAAACTCATCTCTGCCCCTGTGTGTGCTGCATCACTCAGTATGTATTATAAAAAGGTATATAGTAAGCACTAGAAACGACACACAATCAAAACCTGTACTTCTTACAATAAATTCAGTGGCAGGGAGGGAAGAAAGGCACACTGATATGGTTGCACATGTACAAACTGGTTAGGAAGATAAGCAATGTCATATGAGAAAATGAAACTGTTTGCACAGTGTGAGGTAATTCAGCATCAGAGTCTTCACCCAGATGTGGAGTACCCACTCCACATGAGTCCACTGTCTGTATGGCCCTAGAGTCTTCAAGCAGAGGAACCTCACTCTTTTAATGAAAACCACTAAAGAAACAACAGAAAAATGTGGCCAAACAGTGTATTTGTTCTATCTTGATGAGGTATTACCTCAAGGTATTGTAATTTTTAAAAATCAATTTCCTGCTGCAAACCACAGGGTAGCTTGGTCTCCTCTAGACAGCACAAGTGGAAAAACTCAAGCCCGGGAAAGCAAATCCAGAACCACTGAAACAAGATTTCTTTTTAGGCACGAAATGTGAAATTATCTGCCCAGTGATGGCATTCCACAAGGCACTCTGCAGCAAAGCTCTGCTGGCACACACCCCCCAGGACAGGCTGAAATGGCAGAGAGAAGGGACTTAGATCCTTTGGCTCAGAAAGCCACCAAGAAATCAGAACCAATGTTCACAAGTCCTGCCAACAACAGCACCATCTGAAATGACCCCAGGGTCAGAGATATTGCTTTGGACTTCTGGCTATCTCCCAACCACTGAAAGATGAGATGCAACCCTCACAGCAGGGAAACTCAGTGCTATGGAGAAGAAATCCCCAAAACTACTGGACCTGGGCACCCAGGAACCTCTGTGAGCATATTGTACTTCTGAGTTCCTGTTGTAGAAGTGTCAAATTCAAGGTCTCTGTGCTTATGAACCCAGAAAGTCACTGACCTACTTTCTAATTCCTTGACAAGAGTGAAACGAATGTAGAAAAACAAGACAAATTTCAGCAGTTGTTATATTGGTAAAAATAAAAAGGCAAGGGTTCGCACAGAGTTTATTAAGAGGAGGAGGAATTCAGCAAACTATAAGATTTGTTTATCTGGCATGTCAAAAAATTTAAGATTTTGCTTCCTCAGTCTCACATAGTGCTTCACAAAGGCCTCATCAGCTCCAGAAAGACAAAAATAAAAAAGGTGCAAGTCACAGCAACTGGTCCTTGTAATGTGAGCAAAGTACCCCTGACCAGACAGGCCTTGCCACGAAAGGTAAAATACAACTACTTTTTATTCTTACCTTTGCTTTCCTCAGCAGAAAGCTTTTCTTCAGAATCATCTGGAGGATTCTGTGAAGATTTTTCAGGGGAAAGAGGTGATTTGGACACATTGCTCTGCTCAGGTTCGAGTCTGGACCTAGAAGCACAAGAGCCTATAATTTAACTGACGCTATACAGATGAATTTCCCTAAAATAAGAACAACCACAGAATACTAATTTGACTCTTTAACTCTTGCAAACTTCACAATAAAGATTTCCCAGTCAAGATACAAAACTTTGCAACTTTTACTGAAATATTAATACAAAGGCAAAGGAAGCACAAATAGTATTCCTGAATAAAAAAACCACACACTCAAAGCTGAGGAGAATTTTGAAAGCTACAGCGTAAAACCACAGACATGTTATTAAACCCCCTTTCAAAAACTCAGTGTATTAAAATAAGTATTTTTTAAAAGCCATTTTGGTCATACTGAAAAATTCTTTTTAGTAGCAATGGCTAACACCACTTCCTTTTTATTTTTTAAAGTAATAACTACAATTTAACTTTATATTTTCAATTAGTGTAAATGAAAATTAAGAAAATACAATAGAATTAGCTTTTTTTATGCTACATCCAAATCCCTGCTATGTAATTTTAATACAAAGGCAAGGCAAAACATGAAAGGCACATTCAGGGATTATATATAAAGCACTTGTCAAGTGTGTTTCAGTGTGGCACCAAAAAATGTTAAAAATTAGTGGCAACCAACTTGTTTTCCAGTAAACTTCTGTGGTTTATTGCTGTCTGCAATGAATTCTCCAACTGCTGCATAGCAGACAAGTTATATGCTTTGCAATTATGCTCCTGAAGGAGCTAAAGAACAAAAGAAAAAATCATAAAGCAATGGGCTGAATCACCTGCTGTGCCACTTTCATCACTTCCTCCTCTCTCATATATAATCAACAGTTAATCTCATTACGATCTGCAGTTCCCACCCTGTGCCTAACAGAAGGTGTTGCATTTTTGTCCCTTTCCTTCTTTGCATTGTGTCTAAATTCTAACCCATAATTAGAAAATTCTGAGCAAAACAGAATATAATGCATTAGTCATCACTGAGTGACTATGTTATTTAACAAGAGAAGACAGTAACAGGGCACCTTTCTTAGTTATAAAACCTCTGCAAGTACTGGCTCTTAGTAATTTTACAAAGAACTCCTCTTCTTCTCTCACCTCCTCCCTCTCAAGTCCCAAATTTGCCTAATAATAAAGAAAAAATACTCATCTAGATGTTTATGCAGTTCAAATAATAGTTCTGATACAAATAAAACACCAATTCCCCAGGTAACAAAAACATGAGCTTGATTGGAATAATTGCATACTAATTCACAAAATATTCTAATGGGAAAAGAAGTATAAAATCGAAATGAAATCTAATTTTGAAACCAATAAACATAAAAATTGAAAACCACAACCAAGTATCTTTACAATAAAAACTGCTTGTGCTTATTTCTCAGCTTTTCTTTCTGGGGAACTAGTCCTGACTGGCAGAACTTTTTAATCAAAAAATGAAATAATACTTATAGGCAAGTTCTGTAAGAAAATAATAACACTCAGGCAATTTGCTGAACAGCTTAGAATGGTGGTTATCAATATAAAAGAAAACGTGATGAAATATATTTCTCCTGCAAACTTTTCAGTATTGTCTCATACTCATGTATTTTCAATTGACTAAACTACAGGAAAGAAGAGCTGCACTAGGATTAATTTACTTCTAAAGGAAAGTATTCCTTTATTGTTTGTTGTCCTTCCTTTGCACACTATGCTAATGGAGGAAACTTCCAACTGAAAACAAACCAAGTGTCTGGGATGTGTTGTTTAAAGAATGCCTAGTTCTTTTAAGTGAAGGCACACATTCTTCTCACATCAAGTGTCTGCTGAAATCCTTGGGGAAATTACAAATCAACTATACAATTTTTCTTCAAGTCTTCATAAAGACTGATTTATGCTCTGTGATTTAATGAAATTGAATTCTAATTTCAATGACAATTTAGCCATTACATCACATCTGCAATAGATACAGACTCCAGCTGGTCAACATCTGCTTTCTAGTTCTTACACCCATAAAGAGTGGCAAAGGGGACTCAGCAGAGAATCACAGAATTTTAGGGGTTGGAATGGACCTTAGAGATCACCTAGTCCCAACCCTCTGCCCTGGGCAGGGACACCTCCCACCAGAGCAGGTTGCTTAGGGCTTCATCCAACCTGGCTGTGAACACTGCCAGGGTTGGGGCAACCCAGGCTGGGAAAGCACCTACTGTTTTTTCTTAATGCCTTATTGCTCTTTAGTTAAGTAGTATTCTGAAACAATGCATTAAATCGAGTTGCTTTCTCTGTTTAGTCATCTGAGAAACCTTGAGCATGGGATTTCACATGTAAACAATAATGTAAGAGTACAACCAACAAAAGAGCTGTTGTTAGCCAGTGCTGTGACTGCAGGGACCATGCTACCTGTCTTTGATGTTCTTTCATGTGAAGAATACTGATAAGGTTATGTATTTTTACATATGAAAAATATCACAGTTTATTTCTGTATGTTTTATTTTCCGAGAAGTTACGTGAGTTACAAAAATACTGATGCCTTACTTCTTACCCAATTCCAGAACTGATTTGGGGATTTTGTTTTCTTGGTTTTGGCTTGTACAACTATTTATGTCTCAGGAGGTTATATTTAAGTGAATCTAATTGTGCTTAATCATGCTGAATCATTCTGAATAAAATGTACTTTATGGACTTTTGAAAACATCTCTCTAGTTTCAATGTAAATAGCTGATCAAGCCAAACACCAAACTGATAAACCAACATCAAGTCTTGGAAAAACCCTCAAGAATTTATTTATTGATGAGCATGTTCTAGAACTTGTTATTTTTGTATAAAAGTATACAGAATGGACCTTGAGGTTAGTATTCAAATAATACAGATTGAGAAGACATGGAAATACCTTCCAGGTAATAAATAAATTGCAAACCTGTTCATTCTCCCTATTGTTCTCCCGACTGGGAGTGTACAGAAAAAGAAACTGAAGTAGTGTGGGGTTTGAAACTTGACTGAAAAGAACCCCACCAGACCACAAAACCAGCAAGCACATGATTCCTAACTTCTAGCCGAGCAGCCTTATTATATACCACCATAGGCAGTGGAAACTCTTTGTTTCAGGTCAGAAGTTACATGCTAGTTTTTTATTTTCATTATGTTTCTACTTGCCATGAACACCAACACCTCAAGTAGTGACAACACAGTCACTTGGCTTTAGCAGAAAGACAGGGGCTTACAAAGAAGGACAAAACGAAAGAGGACTAGAGAGACAATTGACCACCTCTTGTCCCTAAACTGACAGTATTCTACATAGCTACTTTGAGGCAGAAGTTGCTCCTCCAACCACAGAATTCCACTAAAACAACCTCCTTAGAATCTAAACATGAATAACAGTTTTGTCGAATATCCTAGAAATGGAAGGCACAGTTCAACTAGTTTTTGACACTACTCACAGTCTCTTCTTATCTATCACTCGCTTAACTCGGATGGCTCTTTGTTCAGAATACAGTTTGCACACTCCTGTTCAAGACAGCAGTAAACAAAATTTCAGGTTAGAAGAGCAAGATTGCTCTCTTGAAAAATGCAATCACTCATTTTTAACCATTCAATAAATACTAAGTACTTTTTAAGTAATCTTCAATGAAGTCCAAGACAGCTGTTCTGTGCTCCTTTACCTGAGCAGACTGGACACCTTTGTGTGCTGAAATACAAAAGAAAGATGTAAGACAATCTGTTAACTCTTTACTGAATTCTACAACAGTTTGCATTTTCAGCTGATGCACAGGTTATATTCAAAAGCCTATTTACATTTTATGTATGTTATACATTAGTATTTATTTTAAGCATAGTTTATCAATAACTCAGAAAAAACATGTAAGAATTGCTCAGTTTACCTTCTGTTCTCAGCTGCTGAATGGCCTCAGCACACGTTCTCATGAACACCTGAGCATCCTGATCTATCTGGTCACGCTCTGTGTCTGTCATCCTCCCATACTCGGACATGATGTGGCTGAGAAAGAAGCAAACGTGTCACTTCCAAAACCACAAGTAAACATCTTAGACCTTCTTCCTTCCCATTCACCATCTCCACCAGAACTTTTCTGCAACACTGCTTTTCATGAAAAAAGCAGCAAAAAGCACACTATCATTGATAAAAATGTCACTTCTATAAAGCTGAGAGGTTTTTCTTAAAACACTTTTACTAGTCAAGTATGTAGAAAAAACAATATATCCTATCGTCTTGTACATAATCAAATACTGAGCAGAAAGGAGAAAATGGAGAAAATATATCACTACCCTTGGGACTTATTCTGATGAAGCATATTTCAATTCCAAAAACATGAAGAAAAACCAAGATAAAGGAATAGCTCAATAGAAAGAAGTACAGAATGAACTTATATTACTTAAATATGTTTTCATTACACTAGATACTGAGCTTCATTTTTAAAGTAGTTGTACAATGAAATCTGTGAATTCAAATATTAAAGAATACAGGAAAATAATGTACTTTTAATATCAAGTTGATTATAATAATTATTAAAACCTGTTCCCATTGCTTATTTCTATTTTAGAGTACACATTATGCAGCTATTATTTTCTACCAGGATTAATATATCTTTTTGTACCTAAATTAATAAAAATGGAGGCCTGTCCTTAAAATATCAACACACTGTAGATAACCACCAGAAATGCATCCTGTATAAAGGTATTTAGCAGTGTTTCCACAGCCACAGGTGAAAGGATGATAAAACTTTGCTATTGCATCTTATCCTGTGTTCACCTTGGGTTTCCTAATGAAACAGTGATCACAGCCATTATATCTGCTTTTAATAAAGAAAAGAAAACCTTAAATTATACCTTCATATGAATTTAGTATTTCTGTATGTGAAAATTTCCCCAGGTATTAATTAAGTCTATTCATGCAGTAATACAAGTAAAAAGAAAGGATCTTCAGTTTGCAAAGTTAGCCTGATTTCTCCTCATAGAATCATAGAACCAACCAGGCTGGAAGAGACCTCAAAGATCATCAAGTCCAACCCTACTGTGGTTACTAGACTATGGCACTAAGTGCCACATCCAGTCCTGGGTTGAAAACCTCCAGGGGTGGTGAATCCACCACCTCCCTGGGCAGCACATTCCAATGCCTGAGCACTCTCTCTGTAAAAAATCTCTTCCTAATATCCAACCTAACCCTCCCCTGGCAGAGCTTGAGTCTGTGCCCTCTTGTCCTGCTGCTGGTTGCCTGGGAGAAGAGACCAACCCCCACCTGACTGCAACCTCCTGTCAGGGAGTTGCAGAGGGCAATAAGGTCTCCCAAGTTTCTACTTACTGCCTACCTAGTACACAAGCACCAGTTAGCAAAAAACAGTAACACAGACCAATTAGAAGTAATATTCTATATTTTACTTTTTGTTTCCAACACTGCCATGTATTTGACTAAAGCTAGTCTGAATGCCCACTAAATTATTTGTATTCCTTACAGAAAACCAGCCATATAATAGTGTTTCTGAAAACAGACAAGGAATTTGTGGCAAAATCCCTATCAGAGCTGTAATCAGTGATCTTCTAAACTATAACTCTAATCTGCACTTTCTCAGAAAGCAACTTCTGAATGATGAATATGAAACTGCCTGGTTTTAGAAACATCTGATAGAGAGGCTTTCCCCAGCCTGGCTGAGATGGCATATTGACAGTTACACACACAACATAACTGATATTGTTAAATATATTAGGACAGACTTGTCTCCCACTCCCTTTGCACAGCTTGTCTAAATGTGCCTTTCTGTTACTAGTCTGTGGCATAAGCAAGTTCTCAGCACATGTAAAGCCAGAAAATCCATTCCTAGATCCAGCTCTGCACAGGCCCAGACAGAAGGAGACCATGAATATTATCTGGTATGACATAATACATAACATCCTTCAGTGAGCTCCACCCTAAGAGAATTACTTGAGCATGTTAGGGCACAGATTCAGATGGAAAACAGGGATGGAGGAACAGCTTCATGATGGCCCCTTGATGATGCAAAAAGCCTCCACTCTTCTCTTTCAGAGTACAACACAATTATGGCTGCTCTGCTACTGAACAGGATATAAAGTTCTTATCTTTATCTGTCTACATTCTTGTACCTGCCCAGCTTCGTGGTATTTGTTCTATGCTTTCCATGCACTTTTTAACATTACAGGGCAGAATAAAGATTACAAAATGCAAACCAGAATTTTCTTTGAAATCAGACTTTGAAATGTATCTGAAAAAAAACCTGCCTCAGGCACACTTCATATTTTTCTAACAGTGTAACTACTGGTAATGTAGTGATACACTGAGGATAAGTCCAACAGCTTTACACTGGGAAACAAGTTACTTTTTCTAGTTGCTAATACAAAAATAGGGTAGATCAAATTCATAAATAGGAGTTTCACAGCTTCAAAGCTAGCAAAATGCAGCTTAATCTAGTAAACAAGAAATAGAATACTTTTCCTTCTATAACTGCTTACAGCTTACACAGTGTCTGGTACCAGAGCTTTTGAACATGAGCTGGTCAAGTCACTCAGAGGGAAGGATGCCTGAAACCCAACCTCCTTGGGAAGGCAAGAATGGAGCCACACAATCACATCCCATTATGTCAAAACACATATGGCATCCACTAGTACTAACAGGGCACTGAAGTCCCCACTGCACTCCCCACTCAATCTGCACATGGAGATTATACTGAAAATCCATTTAATCACCATCCTCTAACCTTACCGGAACAAGAACCGTTCATTAAAATCAAACAGGCCCAAGAAAAACAAAACCATGTAAAAACTCCAAATAAAAAAACAACTGAACAGGAAAAAAAAAGATCCAGATGTGTCTTGTACGTCAGAGATACAAATACTTGCTCAGAGTGCAGTGGCACTATCGTGGCAATGGAGTGATCTGTGGCTAAATCAAGAAAGGCTGAACAAATCAGGTTTTTCAGAAGCAATCAGAATCATTAGGCAAGACATGCACTAGTTAATGTATGCAGATAAAGCAGAAAAGAAAGTCCTCTGGGTTTTTATCCTAATCAGTATGAGAAAATATCATAAGAAACTTAGGCTAGAAGGCAACTTGGGTTATTTGTGATTTTTATGATGGTGGGTGAAAGGGTATAATGAAGACAGTGACCACTAAGCATTTCATAGCCTAGAAAATTTAGTAGGTTAAATTGTATAGAAAATGGAAACCTAAAAAGAAATAGAAAAGAATTCAGATGAACTAGTAGTTTTCATCTAGAAATTACATTATGGTAATTTGCAATTCTGCCCCGATGAAAAGGAAGAGGAGGCAAAACAGTGAGAGATCAGCTGAGTTAGTTCATGAGCTCTACATTGAGGTCAAACACAAAAAGCAGAATATAGTTTTATTGCTAATGACAATCCTAAAGGAACATAACATGTAGGAACACAATTAAAAAAGGGTCAAGTGCAGATGAGACACAAGTGGTAAGGGATGACAATAACAAGGAGATTGCTCTGCAAACATTACCATGAGAACCACCTAAGAAAATGGTGTTTGTCTGTTAGTAGAGAAATAAAATTATACACAGACTATGATTAAATTCTAAATGTTTATTATTTTTTCTTTTTTTTTGCATTAACTTTCATCACTAAGGTCACTTTAAAGCTGCAGTTACTATTCTCTTTAGCTTACTGCTTCTAAATCATCTGGGCCCAAGTTAGAACCTTCAACATTAAAAAAAAAATCATAATTATTTGTTGCTGTTTTCTCAGGATATAAAATCTCCAGTGAAAGAAATCTTTAAAAGCAAGCAAAACACTAGTCATTCTATCTGGGATGTTTCAGCCATGCTTCTTCCAGGCTAACATTTCTATGATCCTATTTTGCTGGCAAAGCACAAGGAACCAGAGCTGATGGAGGCATTACAACAGCTTTTGGAATTAGTAACTCATTCTGCTGCTGCATAAAATATTTTCTGCTTACTAATTCAATAAAGACACCAAATCAAGTGGAAAAACTTGATTTTCCTCCAACAATGTATTACAAAAGAGAGAGAACCAGTAAGTGGAAATAAATCAGCTCTAAGCCACTGACATGCCCTGGTTTAGTAGGGATGTACCCAACATAACACTTGCAGATATTGCCTTGCACATACATATATAAATGCTCCCAATGAGTGTATAAAGAAATGCACATGTAGGTCTAACCTTAGTTGCAAATACAGCAGACCTTTTTAAACTTCTTCCCTTTGGGCATCTAGTATGTTTTAAATTATCTGATTTCTTCTTTAGCTACTAAATGTAAAGACAATTTATAAAGTATTGTGCATTTTCATTTACTGCTGTTTTCCCTCCAAATGCTGTCGGACAAAAATTCAAGGTAAAACCTTGTCTACTCAAATGACAAAATACTCCACAAGAATTTATTTTAAATGGATTTTCTAAATTCCATGTGGAAGCCTCAGCTGCCAGAACAGGTAGTACAGGAATACCCAAAATAGTATTTTCAGTTTTGTAAAATATTGCTGAGAAATTCCAGAGTGCTACAAAAACAAATTACTATTTCTGAAATGTTGTACATGAACTTAGTGCAACTAAAAAAGACAAGATAAATAATTTGAAAATACTTCCCTGGAGAACAGAAAAAATACTATATATTCCTCCAGGAAGAAAGTTTTTACAGATCATCTACACGTTTTACTAACTCAGAATAACAAAGCCCTGCTTCTTGTAAAAATGTGATGAAGTCAGGACAAGAAAGCAGCCTGGCATTGTACAGGAGGCAGTAAGACACTATTTTTAGAGTCCTTACATGGCTATTTCTTTTCATCTACTGAAAAAGACAAGGAAAGACTCCACAAAACACCATGAAAGCATTCAATGATTTTCTGTTAAGTGGCAAATGATGTAACCCATTTATTGCCTTTACACAGATAAATGCTCACACAGACAAATGCTAAGGCAAGAGACATAATTACTGGGCACCAGCATTATTTTTTAAGACAGAAAAATAACTTGTTAAGAATCTTTTCTAAGTATATTATTTGCAATTAATGGCATACAAAATGTTCAAACACTTAACTGCACAGAAGGACCACAGAAGCATGTAATGAAGACACATCAGAACATCACAAAGCTCCCATCCAGCCTTTTCTGAGGAAATAGTGGGACCTACACTACACTGATCAACTACATAAGGACCTCTGTAGTTGCAAAACACAATAAATTAGATGTCTAATAATCCCAGATGGAAAGTTCTTCTCTCAAATATTTTCCTTGTAAATATGAGGTGTTCTGTGATCAAAAATCTAGAATTCTCTCCATTCCTTTCCAGTGTGTGATTAAACCAGCAGAAATTCCCACCTGGAATACTGCACACAGTTCTGACGTCCTCAACATAAGGACATGGAACTGTTGGGTAAGTCCAGAAGAGGCCACAAAGTTGCTCTGAGGTCTCCACACAGTCTTCTCTTCTCCAGGCTGAACAGCCCCAACTCCCTCAACCTGTCCTCACAGGGGAGATGCTCCAGTCCTCTTATTGACTTCGTGGTCTCCTCTGGACTTGCTCCAACAGTTCCATGTCCTTCTTATGCTGAGGACACCAGAACTGTGTGCAGTATTCCAGGTGGATGTTATGATGCTCTTTGCACCCACAAAGTAGAACAGCACAAGCAATGTATGCAATCAGACAGTACTCTCTATTTTAAGTTTGACCATTAAGGATACGATCAATGGCAATCACAGATGAGATATGCAGGATTATTTTATGATTTAACCAAAGAAATGACACTTCTCTCCTTCATGAATACCTGGGTGGGAGGGAAGGGAAGGTTGTGAAAAGCACTGAGAATTACCATGATAAATTGTTACAACAGAGTTTACAAAAGGGACATTCAAAATTTTACAAAGTGAAATAAATTTTTACTCCTCTAGTCACTTCTATTTTATGCACACTACTGTCAACATAAAACAAACTGTACCCAAAATTTCACCACCACTGACTGCTCTTATGGCAATTGTTTGCAGTTTCTCAAACCTGTGTATTCACACATTTTCACACTAAACAGCTACTTCAGTATTAAATTGCTAGCTCCACCTAGCGTTGTCTGGGACCTATTCCAACAGGCACTGAAAAGCTCGGGGCTAGTCACAACAGCTAGCTGTACACTGCTGCCTGCTGCTGGGAAAAGGAGTCCCTTATCGTAAAGGAGGGAGGAGTTGAAGGAGCCACCTTAAATGGTAGAAGGACATGGAACCCCTGGAGCAAGTCCAGAGGAAGCCACGAAGTCCACAAGAGGACTGGAGCATCTTCCCTATGAGGACAGGCTGAGGGAGATGGGGCTGCTCAGCCTGGAGAAGAGAAGGTTGTGTGGAGACCTCAGAGCACCTTCCAGGAGCTGAAGGGGCGCCAGGGAAGCTGCAGAGGGACTGCCCAGGGCAGTGGGATTGGATTAGATGATCTCTGAGGTCCATTCCAACGCCTAAAATTCATCTTCAAATTCTGAGCCTCATTTTATTCAGGCACATTGTCTTCTTGTCATAGCACTATTCTTGAGCTTATAGTAACTTACAGTAAGCCAGTTAATAAGGAATCTAAGTTTTGGGTTTAGACATTATGCCTGCAGATTTTTAAGCTGTTCACTTTTGAGGATTAGATGATCTCTGAGGTCCATTCCAACGCCTAAAATTCATCTTCAAATTCTGAGCCTCATTTTATTCAGGCACATTGTCTTCTTGTCATAGCACTATTCTTGAGCTTATAGTAACTTACAGTAAGCCAGTTAATAAGGAATCTAAGTTTTGGGTTTAGACATTATGCCTGCAGATTTTTAAGCTGTTCACTTTTGAAATCTGAAGATAAACAGATCAATCCATTAAAACACAATGCACACTTACCTGTAAGCATTAATGTAATCCTTCCTGTGTTGTAGAAGAAAATCTTTCAGCTTTCCAATATGGGATATCTAAATGAACAGAAATCATCATTACATTTCAGTCAGACAACAGATTATTTTGTGTTCCAAATTCAATATTCTGCACTTCAAACATGAATATGTAAAATTATTTATTCTGTAATTAAACAGAGTCATAAAATTTACTCTTTTATATTATTTTTCAAACTTTAATCTATTGTAAAAGAGTTGCTGCAGCATAAGATGCTGCTGATTTTACAGAATGGAGGAACTACAGAAATATAGCTTAATTTGCCAGAGAAATGAGATGATTACCAATACAACTTCCTGCAGATCTTGAAGGACACATGATGGGGAGAGAATTATATACGTTGGTGGTATACATTTTTAGGAGGAGACAGGGGTAACCTTTTTGAAGCACATTCTCAAATATTCATTAATAATTCAGTGTAAAAAAAGCATGCAAGGAATTTCACAACACAACAGTTGGTTTCATTTACAAATACAACAAATGTGGTTTTCTCCATGTATCTGGGAAAAAGCATCAGAAGCTGTTCAAGTCTTAAAATTCCATTTTCATGCAAATGGTCCTTGTAATTAAACAAACAAAAAAAAACCACAGAGAAAGAACACAGAATAGTTTGGATAAATAGAAGATTAATTCCCCCAGCAGCTCTTTGGAAAAAAAAAAGAGGGAAAAAATGTCCTTACTAAGACCACAGTGATTTGTATAACTCAAAATAAGTGTTTCCTTTTGTAAATAAATATGCATCCATTTCCCAATTATTATTTGCTCTGTTTCATTTTTACTGTAACTCATCATATTGGATAAGAATTTCCCCAGTTTTCACATTGGAAGTTTTCCATGTGATTAACAGCACAGGAGATTTCATCCCATTCACAGCACACTGAGTTCTGTCACTACCTCCAGTAGGTCTAAAGTCTCCTAAAGTGTGTTAGAGCCATCAGACACAACAAGAGGGGAAATACTGCAATCACCATGAGACCAAGGAGGCATAAAGAGTAAGCTAAATCCTTCTACACATATTCCTTCTTATTATTTGTATAGTAATCTGTCTCAGCTCAGACTTGGTATGTCATCACATCTGCTGAATAGGTAAATTAAGTTTGACTACGAAAGGAAAACATTAAAAAGTCATACAGTGTTCCAGTGGAACAATAATACTTAACAGGCAGAAAGAAAGTATGACGGAGGACAAACCAAAAATGTAAAATAAAAAACACGTTTCTGTGCATTTACATTAGTATGTGAACAAACACTACACTACAAAATAGGCTAACAAAATTTGGTAAGCTATAAATCTTAATATTACTGCAATAGCTACAATTTAGGAGTGATTAACAAGCAGAAAGAATCAGAATGACAAGCAGGAACACTGTCTTACAGTAATTAATTCATCTAGCCACAAAGAGCATTCTATTTAGGCTAAAATTGTCATCGTGTGTTTGAATTGCACTGACCCCACTTTGCCTCTCCTTCATTTGTAAAGCTATTTTCATGAATTTAGAATGACACCATTATGCCCATACTCACATCGAGCTCTTAGTTCCCAAGATTTGCATCAGAAGTGAGACTTCTTGTTCCACTTTCCCTCAAATTCTAACAGCATCTACTGTGCTCCTGCACTGCTGCTATTTCCCTTTTGCCTTTTCTTACTGTGTACTATTGGCATAGCTTTGAATTCAATTTGTCATTACCATATCAACAAAATCAAGCAATTTTTATGGAAAAGAAGGTCTCACTAGCGTTAAAGGGAACGTGAGTTTTATCAAAAAAAGGGGGTTTTTGTATGATGCTTTATTGTCTGTAGAGAGAAAATATCTCTGATTATACAAATATAAACATAAATCGTCAAGATATCTCCAGGGTCATCAACCTGCAATTATTCTGGGGTTATCTGAGGCACACCATCCAGTCTTCACAAAGTCATCAAGCTCCAGCCAAAAGGTAATAAAGCTTCTCCCTATTAAAACTGAATGGCTTTATTAGAATCCTATGGCTCTTCTTATGGATAAGAACCATCACATTTCCAGGTTTAC
>NW_008658602.1:0-25165 GCF_000695815.1 Acanthisitta chloris | reverse complement strand
CAAAAGTGTCCTTTCCCTTAAAAGTTCTGCTTCCCTGTGCTTGACTTTACTGTCAACAATTCTTTGTCTGACTTCTGTACCCCAGACAAATGACCCCAAGCTTCTAGTTTCTTCTCACAAAACAGCTCTGAAGTTGCCTAACCTATAGCTTTCCTTTGCATTTGTTCCAGTTTGTATCCATCCGTTTCCAATGCAGATGACTAGAAAGGTATTCACTGCTGTTCACTACTTTGTAACTCAGCTGGAAATAGCTTTTCTCCCACCAGTTTCATTGATTAGGTTCAAGCTTATTCTTTGTTTTGGCCTCCAAACACATATTCTTCTCCTGCATTTCTTTTTTTCTCCCCACGTCTCCAAGACCCTCATTCTGTATCAGCTGTAACATACCATGCTGCTCCCTCTCTTCCCTCTCATCACTAAATTTTACCAATCTGTCTTTCTCTGGGATTGGCATTTAAATTAATCTCGTTTAGCACTGTTCTTACTTTAAGGAAGGCAAAAAGTAATTCCCCTATGAACCTCTCTTCAGCCCAACACTTCCTTCACTGCAGACACATTGCTTCTGCTTATTCATCTTATCCAGTTAGTAATTCCTCTGCTAATCCTCTCTACACTTCCTGTTAGCACTATCAGACACCTCACCAGCAGACACCAGGTCATTTCAACCAAGAAAAAGCAGATTTTCCTAAAGCATCAAGTTGGTTGGACACATTCTATCTTTAGTAAGATAGAGAACTATACTGCATTGTATTTTGTTTTCTATTTCTCTTTCCCCCCTTAAAATCTCTTCTAAGCCCTGGACCACTTTTGAGTCAAGTCTTGCTGGTGCCATTATCAGGATCCCTTTGATGATCTAATTATAGGCATTAAATTTGTTTCTGTCTGATCAAATTTTCTTTAAAATAGGCGGCTTCAAAACCTGAGATCTCTTAAATCCACTGTGCCTGAACTCAACCCAGAGATTACCTGATAACCACAATTTGGCTGCATTAAGGTTCTGAAGTTTTCCAGTTTCCAATTCTGGAATTCCAATTCTGGTTCCCAGCACTTATCTTGCTTTTACCCTGCTGGTCCATGGCTTTTTCCTTATTAATTTAGTCATCAGTCCATGCCTAAACTATTCCTCATCTATGCTCCAGTTGTATTAGCACTTCTTGTGCTAATTCTGTTCTTACTAAAATAGCTACAGAATGTTTTCTCTCTGGGAGAGTTTTAATACTATTAGATAACTCCTTGTGATTTTGGCCAAACCTGACTTCATCTCTGTAACAGTCTCCCCCACCTGCAACAGTTTTGCTGGTCAGTCACTCCCTCTTCTTCTGCTTCTTTGTATCTTCCCTAATTAATCTTTCAAGTAGACCTAGAAGAATTTTAAATCCCACTTGCATTTCAGCACATCCATTTTTCCCACTCCATTTACCTGTGCATCATAACTGCAACTTCCCATTTGCTGTGCACACCTGGTTTTGGAGCAATTATATCACCAATTAGCACATCCACCAAAAGGAGAGATGAAAACAATTTGAAGAAGCACAAACACATCTGAGTATTGGCCTCTCATCACAGTTCTCATTCTTTGCATCTGAAAATCAGCTTGCTTCTCTGAAAGTCTGGAGCAGAGAAATAAGCCTCTCCTTCAACGCTGAAATAAAGAAATTATTTCCTGTGTTCCCCTAAAGGGATAGGAGAGCTTAGACAAATTCCCTTTGTAGTTGCATCACTCTTACACTACTTTAAGACTAAACTTATCTTACAGGGAAGAACAGCACTGGATTTCCAGATAACTGGTATTTTTATGAGAATCTGGAGAATAGAATATATTTCCTCACCAATTATAGCAACAGCATCTTCTTGAGCTTCTGTCCACTACCAGAATATGGAGGGTTATGCTGCTTTTGACAATAAAGACCACTTAGGAGACTCCAGGCTCTCCCTACTCTCTTCCCATTCCCACTGGCTCCCTTGAGGGCCAATACCAAAACCAAATACACACCATCCACACTCCCTTGAGGGTCAATACACACTAAAATAGCAAAATTCCTTTTTAAAAAATTACTCTTCTGGAAATGGGGCTTAACAATGCCTAAAACCAAACAGAAAAAAAATTTGTTTCTTCCATTTCAGCTCCACAAATACCTGTATGAGCACAGGGGAGAGCACAAGCAGAACAGCACCAGTAGGGAACTTCCTACAAGACACATCAGCCCTGACTAGATTTAACTATTTTCTTAAGTGGTAACTAAGTAGTTACCACTTAAGAAAGTCAACACGATAACCTCCTAAGCTCAGGTACTGAATCTGGAGAGTCCAGGTGTTGTTTAAAAATTCCCAAGTGTAGTTCTGGTCATGAAAACCGAATTGATTCTCTACAGTGAAGCAGCAGCAGTTTTCCACTGGGTGGCAACAAAACTGTCAGCATCGAGCCAGTGAAAAGGACTATAAATTCACATTAAAGCCTGTAACAGAACTTTTTAAGTCACTTCAGATTCCAGTTTGCAGTTTGTATTCATTGCAAACTATCTCTTTAATACATATATCTGTGCTTTGTTGCCACTAGAGGTTTTTTAAACAACCCTTACGCAAACATAAAAGCAAATATTGCGCCCAATGCAGGTCTGACACAAAGGGAAGCTGTGAATGGTTGCCATCTGCTACCACAGGTGGCATGCACAGCTCTATTTATCCTTGGGGCCTGCACTAGAAACGGTAGATGTTCCTCTGTTTAGAGATTTTTCTAACCATTTCAAAGCAGGCTATATTATCAAAAAAGGAACAGGGAAGAATTCCCTCCAAAGCAGCATCTTGAGGAGGTGCACAGACTTGAGAATGAAGACGCTGACTATGCTTCCTTCAGTCTCTTAGCAATACATACAGCATTTCTTTCCACTCCCAACAAAGAATTGATCACTCACGAAACAGTAGGTTCCAATTTGCATACGTTTAACCCACTGCAAGAAGCAGCAGCATTGTTTACGATTAAAATGATTGGAGTGGGTTCCCGTGACATATTGTAGAGAGAATTCAACCGTGCTGAATAGTCATTTTCATTGAACAAATATAGCGTTTGATCAGATTTACTCCTCCATCAGAACAATGAGGGAGGATTTCCTACCATACAAAATTGACTTTGTGTTATATTGCCACTCTGAAGTTTTTAAAAGATGGACTTTGTTAAAGGAAACTTTAAAAATACTTAAAAGCAAAGCATAATACAAAGGCTTTTGTAAAAGTCACGGGAGACATGGTCTTTACTGTTGATTCAGCAGCACTGACAAGCACTGCTGACTGAGGTGTCTTATTAACTCTAAAAACAGGAAAAGAACCAACTAAACAATATTTTACATTTAGCTTTTCAATGTATTTGACAAGCATTAGCTCCCTGTGTCTTATCTAAACAAGATTCCATCTACAGAGCTGTGAAAAAGGTGACTACATTCTACAACCCTCTCTGCAAAAAGTGTGAAATTTAAGATTGTTATAGTATTGATATCTAGACACGTAGCAGGTTTACAGTTCCAAACATATCTGAAACACACCCACTGCCTATTTCAGAAGAAAACAAGAATTTCAGAAAGACACGGGGTGATGTACAGGGACTGCATGTTTCTGACTAATAAAAGTACAGTCTCAGTACTAGGAGAAGACACAGTAATTGGTACAAGAACATAAACTTGTTTTTCCAATGTCTAAACCATATTAACAAAACAAAACAAAAAAAAAAGAAGAATTTTTCCATGGTTAGTGCGTGTATGTTTTCAGAAACCTGGAACAAAACCCAAACAGAACAGATACTATAAACAGAAACAAAATTTATATTAAATAAATTTTAAAATTAAGAGTTTGGGCTCTTACCTAAACTACTGCATTTGAGAAAAAATAGTTAGAAAAGTTTTGATGCAGAAATGACTCCTATAGAAAAGTTTCCCAGGACAAACTACCTTTGACTAGATAGAATTATGTACTTTTTAAAAATACAACACATCAGGTCCCACACAGCTTCCTTCCAGCTTTTATTTTAAGCGCTGCCAGCCCATTGAATGCCAGCTCCTGCTGGATGTTGCTAAGAGACAAGTTTTTTGGTTTTAAAACACTATTACCTGCATTCCACATTTCAGCCACTGGAACCTTCAAAGGATGTAATTCCCCGGTACAGTGACATGCAACAGGGATTAAACTAATTAAATTAAATCGAAGATTAAATTCCAAGCTGGAGCTCTGAGTTCCATAGCGTGCTGACTGTTCTTGAAAGGGATTTGGCTGGTGACTTACCAGCAAGCCATGAGGTGGTGCTGTCCCCCCAGAATTCCCAGCAGAGACACCCTGGCTGCCTCCAAAACGTCAAGCAGGCAGTTTTCAGCTGATTTGTCTCTGGAGGGGATACATTTGGTTTAGGTTTCTCCAGAAAACGTGAAAGTTTCTAAAATAGGTCACGCAGATCAATTGCTCTGGTAATCTGAGAGCCAAAAGAGCAAATAATATCCAAACTGTGGCGTGGGGGTGGCCTGGAGCTGGAAGCAGGAGGCAAGGAGACAGCCAGCCTGGCTACCTCTAATCTCAGGAAAATTAGGACTCTGTACAGTTCCTGCTTTCCATCAGCATCTATGTTACAGCAGCAGCAACGGGCAGGGAAGCATTTTAATTGCGTTTTATTAGTGAGACTTGGATTTGGAGCACAGGAATTAACCAAGAATGGGAGGGGGTTCATATTAATAAAACGTGTGGTACATGTTGGATAAGAACATTCAACACTGAATGAATTGAATTAAAAGCCACGAAAACAAAGACTGAAGCGTTTTGAATCTTCAAGGTAAAGATGGTACAAAACTTTCAGTGTATTTTTTAAAATGCTGCATATTTTTTTCTAATTTTAAATAACTTTTTTTTAATATTAATGCAAAATCTTCGGGAATCCTTGCAGAAGTTTGCATTAGCCACAGTTAAAAGCTGTTTGCAGAATACCACAGGCAGTACTTGGTGCCCAGTAACAAACCAACTCAGAAACCTCTCAACTGCAGGAAGAAGCAAAATCAGTTTCCTGTACCTGGTCTGGAGCAGAAAACACTTTATTTTGCTTAATATCAAACTGTCAAAAAGGAAAATGTAAAGAAGCTCTGTCTTGCACATTAAAAAAAAAAAGTTGGCTCTAAACAAACATTCGTGGGGGTTTTTTTAATTCTTGCTTTACTTAATATATTTTAATATATTTTTGTATATATTGCCTATGGTTCAAAAATTTACTCATTTATTTATGCTACTGTCAGTTCTCATTGGAAACACTTTGCCTCTAAACTGCACTTTAGATCTGCACTTGGTTATTTTTATTTTTTGTTCATTGTTTATTATACAAAATGAAAAATTTGGTAACAAATAAGGCACTAGCAGCTTAAAAGCCTCACATTTCATCTTTCCTTAAAAATAAGCCAGAGTTGGTTCTAAGACTTGGTCAAATATATGATGCAGAGATTATTCCTGGAATTTTGTGACCCAAATGCAAACCATTTTTTGTTCAAGACTCTTCTAATGAGAGTAAAGCAAAATTAAGGTTTAAAAGCTCAGAAGCTCTGGTTCCCCACTGACCACCACAAAGACTGTAGGCACCAGTACTGTCCCTGGATGAAGGTTTAACTGGGGTGTTATTTGGGGATGAGATTGCTGCATCTTTTAAAAGGGTGTATGGTACCTACCGCAAACTCTGACTGAATAGAAAATATTATCTGAAGCCATTGATTTTGATTTTTTTTAAGACTGAAATTATCCTACAACATATTGTATATTCTAAAAATCATTTTAACACTTTGCATTTCAGGCATTTATAAACAGAGGGGAAAATCTTACTTTAGGGGTTAATTACTTTCTAGCACTGAATTTCAGCTCTGAACCAGAAAAACGCAATATATACAGAATTTAAGATAAAGAAGTCTACATTAATTTTGTCCCTGTTTTCTGGGAACACATTGGTTTGCTATCATCACATACAGAAGCAAATCTAAATATTCTGAAAATGGTCTGTGGAGACTCAACAGGAACATGAGGTGACCTGAAAAAAATTGCAGTAGGCTTTCTACAGCATAACATCGTGCTAAATGGTTTTGGTAACCAGTTTTCATTTATTCTCTGTGCAACAAATACTTTCAATTGAAAAGAAAAAGTACAACATCTGATTTGAATAAAACTTCCCATTTCCCTTTTACTCGTCTATTGTCCAACCCTAATCAAAACTTTCTTTAAGGTTTATATTTTTACACAATCATCCAAAACCTCACTGACTAAAATACAAACCCCACAACTATTGTGGGGAATGTTTTGGTTGAGAGATAAAAGGAAATGGGTCAGAATACATATTTGCAATAATCGACCTTTACCATTGCTGTTCAAAATGCTCCATTTACAACCTCTCAGTAACTGCATTCAGCACTGCTTGTGTCTTTCTGGAAGAGATATTTTCCTTGTCCTGTGTTCTCACAGTCTGAACTCATTTAGCACAAGGTTTTCTTGACTGAAATATGTTTTACAGAGACTTCCAGTCCCATTTAACAGACACACAGCAATAAAAGGCTACTCTTTCTGACCATCATTATGAGATCCATAATCAAGTTTTTGCACTGCAATTCAGTGAGTTACATGTGCATGTGCTTCACTTTGGGACTGAGTTGAATCTGCTTCAGCATAAGCCATCACAGGTAAATAACAACATAAGCCCACACAGCTCTGCATTCTCCGTGTGTTTACACTCATACACCTACACACGGATGGAACATGAACTGACACAGCACTGACTGTCTCAAAATCCTACAACTTTGTACAACAGGATTCAGAGAGATAACCACCATCCTGTTTCAGTGTCCAAGTGGGGTTTTTTTGGATTTCCATCATTGGTGTTCTTCCTGCAAAAACCCTTTCATTATGTTTCAACACCTTCATTTGTATTATGCAGATTAAACAATACTTCAGTGGTTGCTCTGGTATTTATACCAAATAAGTTTATCCCTCACTAAAACACTGGACTGGACCACGAAAACACACAGTGAGAAATGAGATGTTTATGAATTCTTATGTAAAGAACATGTATAGATAAGCCACAAAAGCATTAAATAAATACACTGGAAATGAGCTACTTCTGTACACATTAAGATTTTAACCCAAGAGCTTTATGGTATCAGCAGAAAAATTAAGACAAAGGGCCCTTTCTGCCCCCACTTCTCATGTAACAGGAAACCCCAAGACCTGCATCCTCTGCCCTAAATGGTAGGAACTTATTGGGCCCTAGGAACTGTAAGTCCTTACATGGCTGATGCAGAGTGATGTGTTGAGAGAAGCCAAGTCACATCCTCAGTAAAACTAGACTGAGTTTCTCAATCAGGTGAACATATCTTCTCTCTCCTTCCCACTTCAAATCAGCTGCGCTGCTGCCTTTTCTGTGCAAGCCACTACTCCTCTGGTTAGAGCACCTAGGAAGGAGAACCATGCCAAAAAAAAAAAAAAAATCCTTCCTCCATCCCTGGGGAAAATAACTCTTCTCTACTGGTCCTTGTAACAGTAAAATGAGGTGAGAAAAGCAACAGCAGGAAAAAAAAAAAGGATAGTCCTTTTAATAACTCTTGGACCAGACAGGGATACTAACAGTCAGTCCAAAATTCCGTCTTATAATAATACCCCACTCCCTTCACCCCAACCTTTTCTAACAAATAGAAGTGTCTTATAAAATTGAGGCAAACCATGACAGGTTCTCAGCTATACAGCAAGGACCAGAAGTTCATCAGACCACAAGTGAGACTGAAAGCATCACAGAACAAAGGCACCTTACTTTGTCCTGAGAATCCTGTGACAGGACCAAAGCCCAAGAGAAGAATTCCTTCCTTTAGAGAACATGGCCTTTCTGTATTTCCATTCAGTTGACTACCAAATGACCATTAGCTTCTCAAGGCAATGTATGAAGTGTCAAGAAAAAAGTACCTCTGGACCCCACCATTTGTTCACCACAAAATGCCATTTATGCTGGTTTTGGTCTACCTAGGGGTATTTTCCAACTGGTTTGCCTACGGAAAAAAATGCCTCCACCATGGGGGAGAACAATTTCTCCTTGAAAAAAATCCATTAGATGGTCACACAGAAATTTCTCCCCAGAAAGTGCCTGTAGAATATGTGAGGGGGAAGCTTTAGCTGTAATTAAGAGGGAAAACAATGCTCTTCGTTCACATTTGAGTAATGCTGACAATTCAAAAGTGTATTTCTAATCACTGAGAGCAGAAACTCCTGACAAGATTTCAAGTTGTGAAGTAAGGCACTTTTCCTTTCTCACTTTTTCTCAGCCATGAATCTCAGCAAGATTTTTTAAATGTCCACTTCCTGTAATTTTGGTAATTTTAGAGTATAATTATTTTTACATTTTTATGATGCCTTTGGGGTATCATTACAAATATTTTTTAAGCATTTAAACTTAGAAAAATAAAATTAAGTAATAGCTTCTCTTAAGGAGAGACTGTCAGTCCTGTTTTGAATAAACAATCCCTTTTAAAGGCAATCTAGAGATTTATATCCGCTGTAACCATAGAAATTAATCTTGAGTTTAAACAAAATAGAGTAAAACATAATTTATTTAATGAAAATCAGAGCAGTGCTATTGCAAAGGAAAGTTGTGTTTCTTGTTTTTTCGTATGCAGTCATAAGATTTTACTTGATGGGCTACTTCTTACAGCTTAATCATACTCATTTAACCAATTTGAACAAAGCCTTCAGATTTCTGAGTGTTTTAATTTTACTCGATATAGATGTCAACAAGTAAAAAACGTTAAGGACTTTTCAGGCTTAAAAAGCTGCAGTTAAGCATACGAAACATTTTTAATGATAAGAGCAATCATGAGAAACTGCTATGACATTGTGAGGCCAATGAGAACACAGCACAAAAATTTTTATGAGTTTCTCCTATAAAAAGTTTGGGAATAGCAGAGAAGGATAAAAAAAAGCACAAACTGGGAAATATTTTTATATGTCAGCATAGTGACATACATTATGCTCAGAAAAAAACCCCAGTGGTTCCTACAGACTTAAGTATTTACAAGTTTGCATGAAACATTCCAGCATGCTGACCCTCAGCAATGTCAGCATGCATAAAGAACTTCAAGGGTAAAATATGTAAGTATTTATAGGTCAGTTCAGTAAGAGTTAAAAGAGCATTTGCTGTGTTTTCAAAAAGTGAGGAAAAGAAGTTCACATGAGGAAACACTGATATGCTTCACAATACAACAGCAAAACAAAAACCATAGCCCAAATCCTAGAAAATATTTCCCATCACAATAGATAGAAATAGTTTCCTGTGGGAACATCTGTAACAGCCACGTAAGTTTCACAGAACTGGTGAAAAATACTGAAGCAAACAGAAGAAGGAAAGTTTATTGAAAGACATACAACCTAACAGATAATTTCTCTAACTCCTGTATGTGTTATGATGAACTACTCTGTGGCACTTGTAGCTATTACACTGCCTGGGCTCCTTTCTAAACCTCCCTTGATCATATCAACAGGAAATTATCAGACCATATCAGAAAAATAATAAAGTTCAGCCTTATTTACAACTGGGAAGCAAAACTCTGAACTCTATACTCTAAACCCAATTATTCTATCTATTATACAATGACAGATATATTACTGAAGAAGAGAAAGAAAGAAAATTAAACTGCTTAAAAGCCAGAAGTTTCTAATAAGGCAGTAACTGTTCACAGGTCAGAGGACCAACCCTAAGGTCCCCAAGAGATAGAAGCTTCTGGTCTCCTCCTCTTACCTCAGTATGTAAAAGAGAATGATCTAGGACACTCAGCCAAACCAAGGCTCACATGGACATAACAAAGCTTGGCTTGTAACACAGATGGGAAAGAAGAGACTCAATTTTTGCAGATTGCAGCAGGCATTACTCCTAACAGTTACTGTTAGGAAGGAGCCTTAGAATTCGGGGTGAGGAGTGTCACTACACCTTACAATGAAAATTATCTAGATCAGAGTAAACACAGTGCAAAAATCTAGACTTCTCAATCCAGGTAACCTGCAGACTACAGGCAGTGCCTTAGTTTACTCCCAGAACATACCAGTTTTAGCAGCTGGTTTAAAATGCTTTCACTGCTGAAGTTCTGTGCAACACTGAAGCTCAATAAAATTAAATGGAGCACAAGAAACAGATTCAGCATCCTGGATGTAGCAGCCTTTTCCCATGAAGCTATAACTCAATTTTATTCAGAATTCAGAGACTTCTACCAAACATCCCTACTTTCAGTTACAAAGTCTGGTGCTACGTTGAACAGCAGCATAAACGTTACTAAAATTACCGGGTTAATTTTATTTCTTATGGTCATTATGGTAATGAGGAGAAAAAAAAAGTGCTAGGGGGATTACTGGAAGTGCTCAATGTTTTTAGGCAGCATATGGTTCTATCTATTATGATAAATCTACGAATACAAATACGATTGTACAGCAGATTATGACATTTGGCATTAGCCACAGCTGAAAGGTCTTCTTGGCTCCTGATGTGGAGTTAAGGCAGGGAGAAAAAAAAAGTTCTCAGTGCTTTTGTAAATACGATTTTGATGAAGGACTGAAATAGAAAATTGAATTTCCTGACTTCTGACTGCATGACAGTCCTTCCTTTTTGAGAGGAAAAAAAATCCAGACTGATGCTCTATACCCAGAAACTACTACATTTCCTCATCATATATTATTATAAATTTTGATTTTAAATTGTGATTATAAAAATAATCTTATCTATTTCCATACTACCTCTTCAGAACAGTATCACTCATCCAGAAAACTATTCTACACTAAAAACGAACAATCAAACAAAAACACAAAAACCAAACCAAACAAGCAAAACACCCAAATCAAAACCAAATCCCAGAAGACAAATACTAAAGAACTTTTCCCATGCTTAGAAAACATAGAGACAAAATACATTCAGTGCAATCTCTTGAGCCTCAGATTTACAGTCAACGCAACATTCATTAGATCATTTTTTTCCCTCAAGTGTTACAAGGAAAACCAATTAAACATCAAAAGACTCCTGCTTGTCATGTCAAATTTACTACTCATTGGAACAGTATGCCTTATTCATCAAATACGTGTTGACTTCCAAGTCATCATGAACCACATTCTTAACTAATTACAGAAGCTGCTACAAAATACTGATTACTGTTAAGAATAAGTAAGTTAAACTAAATGCACCAATTATCAGTCTTCACTTTTCGTGAGATTCCATTCCACCAAAAGCACACTGCACAATTAAAAGTTAAACATAAAGCATTTATTCTGTCCTTAATCATTGCTCCTCCACTGCTACCCAAGAGATAGGGAATGGACTGTTGTATCAACCACAGGCTTGCACTCTGTGGCTGGTTTATTGCAAAGAACACTTGTCAAGTGAAGGCTGCACATAACTCATATAAGGAATAAGAACATCATGTGGGCAATGTGTTCAGCCGGTGAACACAGCATAAGACACTTCTAGGCAAGACGTGTATGATGTGGTTTGTTTTGCTTGTGGGATAATATCAAAAGATACCTGGGCTTCAACTTGGTGGTCAAAGTGATAACCTAAACTAACTGCAACAACTTAGGAGCTGCAGTGACAGGACAAAGGGCTCTAAGTGCAAACTGAAAGAGCAGAAATTTAGGTTGGATATCAGCAAGAAGTTTTTCCCTGTGAGGATGGTGAGACACTGGCACAGGTTGCCCAGGGAGGCTGTGGTTGCCCCAACCCTGACAGTGTTCACAGCCAGGTTGGATGAGCCTTGAGCAACCTGCTCTGGTGGGAGGTGTCCCTGCCCAGGACAGGGGGTTGGGACTGGATGATCTCTAAGGTCCATTCCAACCCCTAAAATTCTATGATTCTATTCTATGAGTCTAACTTTTAGCTGTCTATGTATTCTTTAACACTGTATGGCTGAATGGATAGCTTGTTTGCTCTTGCTGAAATAAATTAATATAAGAGTTGAAAACCTATTTTCAGCATAGTTTCTCATCTGTGTCAGCTACTGGTAATACTGCAGTCAGGTGGTCTGGGGTTCATTTCTCTAAAAGAGCAAACAACAGCCAATGTGGATGTTTTACCTGAACACTGAATACATGGATACAAGAACTGAGAATAAATGACATCATTTTGCTCAGATTCTTTCATAATTTCATTGCAGCAATATAAGGATTCAAAAGATGTGTTAAAAAATTATTTATACAGTAAACTCTTAAGACTTGGTGTCATTTTATTAACTTCACTGGGATAAAATTGTAGCCATGAACACTAAGTCAACAAGTAAAAACCTTCATGATCTAGCAACCAGGTAGCAAAATAAATCCTTTAAAAACTACCAAACGACGCTAAAAATAAAATTAGATATAAATTCAAGTTTTAGACTGTGGTCAATTGAGGTCTAGACAAAACCCTATGTTTGTTCACTGCCTAGTCTCCAGTCTGCTCCAAGTTTGAAAAGGTAATTGAACTCAGTCTATAATTACTGGATTAGATACAGATGGGCTCTGTACATTTCAGGGGAGGAAAGAACTGTTTTGATTCATTTTATGATTGCCTGTAAGGTCAAACTTTTCAAAATGTACTTTCATCTGTTAAATGGTTTCTCAAAGTCCCAGGGGGACATCTTCAATAACTGATGTTTTAAGCAATTTGGGTCTATCAGATCCAGTCTTTGAATGTAATATGCTGTCCATTTTCTAGAATTATAAATGTGCATGTAGGTTAATTGCTACAACTCATACAGATTTTCAAACTACACTTTTTTACAAAATTGCAAGTTTACCCAACAACTGTTATGCATAAATATTTGCAGAAATATTTTGGTTTAGGGTACAGAATATCTTTGGAAATACAAATAAGGAACACAAATTAGCAATGTCCTTACTCATAACTCCTTCCCGTTTGGAGAATGCTCTCTCAGGACCCAACTAAACAATGTTTGAATAGTCCCAACTAAATCAGTTCATTTCTTGCAAACCAAAAAAGAGGAATGTATCTTAATAAAAAATCCTAAAGAGCACTTAAGAAGACATCTTTTTCCATACTTATTTGAGCCTTCATCCTCACTCCCACTCAAGATAAAATGTGGAACAAACAATGAGTGAGCATTAAACTTTCACTCTGCTAAGAGTTTTTTTCAAAGTGGTTTCTTCAATTAAATCAACCATAACTCTGCAGCCTGTTTCAGTACAATCAGGATTTCATCTTGCATCTTTAAATGTCTTGTTCAGTTAACAGCTCAAATGCTCCACAAAGGGTACCAAGCTCTGCTCTCACTTAGAGACTCTCAGAGCTACCATAACAGCAATTTCAAGCAGAAAACACACCATGCACTCAGAAGGCAATATAATAGTTTGGTTCATAATCTAAAAAGAGGTAGGAAACTTAATTCCAAACTTCATATTCAAGAGTTTACTTGTATTACAACTATCTTCTTGCTTATAAAATTCCAAGAGGAAAGTTGGTTTTTTTGTTACAACATACATTTGTGTTTAATCAACAACAATATCTCACTGGCCACAGCCTCAGTCAAACAAGTTATCTTTGTAGGATCAGACACCAATAGAATTGAACTGCCAGAGACTTCGTATCCAAGCACCAGTAATAAGGATAATTGGAACTGTTACTATAATCTCCCTCTGTCTCCAAGTGTGTTAATGAAAAAGCAAATTCTCATGGAATTTCCATGATTAATATTTTATTCAGATTATTTCCAAGTTCTCCACATAAGTAACAAAACCTGAAGGCAGAACCAACCACCACAAAGCCCCAGCACAACGATGTATTATAGTAAGTTACTTGTACACCAGCTTTGACAGCTCATGCCCATAATCATCTGCACAGAATTCCCACCAAAACTTTCAAGTTTCACTGAAAGAAGAAACTTCTGCTGTAGTTTAAGAACTGATTGATACAGATCAGTTTATTCTAAACAGTTCAATCCATAAAATGCCTGAAAAGAGGTAATGGGCTTGTGTAATTGCAGCTCTTTTTATAAACACAAAAGCAACAGTAACAACCGTGTGTAAATAAATAAAAATGGTCTTTGAAACAAACATCCAGTTTTACAATATAAAACCCATGCAATATTTGCATTATCCTCTTTCTCATATCTCTAATGGATGCTTTTAAGTGTATTTCTTTAAAACTGAAATAATACTCATATTGGGGTACAGCTGCTTAATTGAATAAGTCTTGGCCTTTATTTAAGAGCTCTATAGAAAAGGCTTCTCCTTCATTGTAAGCAAGAAAGTTTCCTTCAAAAAATACACATCTCGTTTTTCCTACAAAATACAATAAGTGCTTCAAGTGTATTGTGTGAACCCACAAACTACTCCTGAAGCTACTGTAATTTTTTAGACACTAAACTGTGAAGAAATGGCGAAGTAGAGCAATAGCCAGGCCACAGGACCACACTGCACACCACAACACAGCAGAAAATAAACACCATGTAAGAAGTTACACCAGATCACATTTTAGACCAACTAACTAACTCACTGATATTTTTTTCTCCTCCACATTTCCACTCTCTCTAATTAGTATTTTCCTGTATTCACTGTACAGTCCTTTACATCGTATTGAAAACCATAAGAAACAGTATCTGGGCTCTAATAAGTATTTCCCATCTATACTTTCATAGATTCCACAGTGAGCTGAGAATCTTAGGAACTGGAAACAACATCATTAAGAAAAATAAAGTGTATTCTTACAATAAGCTAATCTCACATTATGGTGTATCATTGTGTCTTTACACAAGTCTTTAAACCTCAATGAAAGAAGATACCCAATTCATATAGGGGAGGCTGAGTCAGGATTCAGACTACAGCGATGTAGCATTATTTCATCAATGAATACCTCTCATTGGCCAATGATGCTTTCACTCTTCAAAATAAAAAAAAGCATTTACTCGTGTACATCATTCATCCTCTGAAATTTGTGAGGAAGAAATCTGGCAAAAGGAAAGCATTAGAAAGTGGTTACTTACTTTACAGTAACAAACTTCTGTGGTAGCTTGAGCACTCTGTGAAGACCAATATGGCTATTTCGTTTTAGAAATACTTTAACACGTTGTTTCCTATAAGCTCATTTATTGTTATAAATTAAGAGAGAGAACATTCATACACTCGCACAGTCCAAGGTCAGAATGATCAGCGTCACAGGTCACTGGAGCAGCAGTCTGGGATCTGACAAACCAGCATCCCCTTCCTTGCTTTAGCATGAAGAAATGTCCCATAAGTAAAAAGAAATTCCTGAGCTATCCCTAGCTCCTGCACTCCTTGTTGAGTACCATATGTATTTTGAAACACATGCACTTGACCTAAGAGATTTCAAGTGATGCAGAATCTACCAAATCAAGGATGAGGTGAACCACAGCACAAATCACGGGCACTTCTTGCAGCACTGCATCTTATTTTGCTTTTCCATTAAAAACATCCAAAAAACCAAACCACAAAACCCAACAAAACAACCTTTCACGACTACCACATTTCTGAGAAAGGCTGACACCAGAACTGGACACATTTTGTCATTTTAGCAGCTCTATACACTTGTCCTTTCATAGACAATTCCCTCTATGGCTCATTAAACTTAGATCTTCTAAAAACCTAAGTGCCTTTATTTTGTTATTGACTCCTATGTGCAATATTTACTAGGGAGCTGAAGAGTTCAAATTATGCCCTACCACATCCACAACCAGAATGGATAAATGCCCTGCTAACACATGCAAAGGTAATATGGCCAAGAATCTTTGCACGTTTGTAACAATTCTTCTGTGCAGTTGAATGAGCCTCAACAAAAAGAAACACTTTGCCTCGAGTATCACAGCAGAAACTACAGTATGCATCACACTGTCCAGCTGAATTGACCCAAAGAAAATAACATGTAACAAAGACAACTGAAGAAAGCAGAACTTGAAATTAATCCAAAATTTGTAACTGTCACTTGAAAACTAGTATGCAACAAGATTCTGAAAGAAGAATATCCCAGGAACACACACATCTGTTTAATATTACAAGCCAACTGTCAACATCCTAAGTGAAGTTTTAATTTAATATTTTTTCTTTCTTGATGTTTTACCTTTAGTCAATGCCTTGTGAGAGTATCAGCTTTCTATAAGAAACTGTTAAATATAAAGAAATGTTATTGTAGCATGTTTATAAAATCATAGTTCGAGAACTTTTTATTTTCCTAAGGCCTGACCACAACTTAATTATCTGCAGGACATTCCAAGCTCACAATTGCAAGCTCCAGTTCCCAAGCAATTTTAAACAGTATCTACTGTACAGGACATACAGCACTGCAAATACCACAACATGGCAGTGTTTCCAAAGTCATCATTAGAGCCTTTGGACCTGTTTTTTATTTCCAATAAATATTTGTCTCTCTACTAATCATTAAATGGTTTTCATCGCTATTGCATGTTTGTCTTTCACGTGTCAGCTTGATATCCCCATTTATTTTTAATATAAGAGAACTAGTCATAAAACAGGCAGAGACAATGTACAACATGTCTTCAGTTACAGAGATTGTCCTAAGAGTAAGCAGTACATTCTACATCTCACACAATGTTTTCCCTCTTTTCCTGGAAAGAGCAAGAGTAAAAGCAGGAAAAAAAACTTGTTAAACTGGAGGTGAGGTAGAGGGGAAAAGTGAGACCATTAGCTCAGCCAAAAACTCTTCAAAGGAAAGCTGGAATTTTTTTAAGAGAGAGAAATCTCAAAAGTCCTGGGAATTCAGAGTCTTTATAAAAAACTAGTTTGTAAAAACATCCAAACCACCTGAAGTTAGTCAAGAAAAAGCCCATGATGCAATTACGTCTGTGTTTCACATATCAAGCCGAAAACCAGCAAATGCCACAACACTTCTAGAACTCAGAACCCCAAAAGTCTGTTTTCCTTCCCAAAATGCCAAACACTTTGGTTTCAACCCATTACTGAGAAACTCCTGTCTTTCTGCCCCTTTAATCAACTCTCCCCTTCTCTGGAACTGTTAGCAGACTCTGCTGGCTCTGTGCTCACCTGTTTGATTCCAGGAACCCCCACAAGTCCTGAGGGAAGATTAGTTCTGCTCTCCTAAATGTAGTGAGATTCTACCTGGACTAAACAGCGAAGGCCTTACTTTTTTTTTAACCATAAAATCCAAAAACCTCACTGAACGACCATATTAGAATTCTAATTAGAATAATACCTCAAACTAGAGGTCTAATAAACTTAGGAGTAAAACCAAGACCCCTTCTCTTATTTTTAACCATAAACCAACGTAACATTTAAGAGCTTCTGGATATTGTCACAGAACCTCCACCAACATTGACTTGAAACCCATTTCCCACTTGCTGAGAGGTGGGAAACACCAGTCAGTTGCATCTTGTTCTACAGAAATGAAACACTCAAACTAGAACCAGCGAGACTACACCCACATTCAAAACTGTTTAAAAGTCAACAACAAAAAAAAAGGAAAGACCCAGTGGGAAATGTCAAGCAATCCATTAAGAGTGGAAAAGCAAAGACTGAAAGGAAGTTGGATTACATTTAATTGTATCTGGATTTTGTTTGGTTTGTTTTTCAAATGCAGGACAACACCTACAGAAATGCAACAGAAGTAAATTTGAGTAGATACAGTACATCTGCTTTTCTATAGCTCTCACCACCCTCCATCAACAGGGAAGGCAGAATGAAAGGATAAAAAGGGACAACAAACAGCTGATCACTATAAAATGTCATTTATTCGCAGACAGAAAGCTTTGACACACCACCCTAAAGTCAGGAAACTTACATTTTCCAGAAAAATAGCATTTAAAATTCTACGTAATTATATCACAGTGTAATATTTTCAACACTACAGAACATTTTCCTCAAATTGCTGGAAATGATTCATACCTCCAATTTTCACCCTTTAATTGCTTTTACTGCCAAAGCTATCGTACCGGGTTTTAATACCTGCCAGTCTGAAAAGCATTTTCAAGCATAGTAGACTGAAGTTTCAAAGACAGAGCATATAATTACATAATTTTCACTGAAAAATTATATCCTTTTTTCTACGGTGAAACACACACAAGCTTAATCCACTCATTACCAAAAATCACAAGTAATCAGCTCAGCATTACAGCAGTAACTAACCCTGATGACCGAAATCAGCCTCAACTATCAAAAATTAGTGTATTACTCATTGAGAGCAATATCAACCGATTCTTGTGAGAAGCTGCAAAATCTGTTTTGAAATAGCTGTTCCCTGAGATTAAACTTTTTGCTGAACACACATGTGAAGCACAATTAGCACCCTACATAACAACACCTCCCTGTTTTATTAATATTTCAGTATACTTCAGAGTGTATTGAAGCAATTAACATGTGTGATGACTCTGAAACTCTGTTTGATAATTGTCACAGAGAAGAAAACTCCTTAGTCTGAGTCTCGATTTAGCAGAAGCTAAAAAAAGTAGTTACTTTTCAAATGTTTGAGAACATTCCTCTCTACCTAACTGAAGAAGCAGGATACACCATGCACACAGAATCATAGAATTTAGAGGTTGGGATGGACCTTAGAGATCATCCAGTCCCAACCCCCTGCCTTGGGCAGGGACACCTCCCACCAGAGCAGGTTGCTCAAGGCTCATCCAACCTGGCTGTGAACACTGCCAAGGTTGGGGCAGCCACAGCCTCCCGGGGCAACCTGGGACAGTGTCTCACCACCCTCACAGGAAAAAACCTCTTCCTAATATCTAACCTAAATTTCTGCTCCTCATTCCATTTGTAGCTTTAGTTTGAGTGTAGCTTTATTTTGGCCTCACCACTAAGCCCTGAAAAAATAAACCCCAACAGTTCAATATCTTAACAAATCACACTGGTATTGTCTTGAGTCTGCTTATTTTTACATTCATTTCTGTCCCAAACAAGAGATTATATTTCAAAATACATAAATACAGAGCCTAAAGCTTGTAGTAATGACAGTGTATCAATGTACTCAAAATAATGAGCTGCTCCCGCTCCAAAATCTTTGATAAAGAACTCAGAGAAGCAGTGAAAAGCATAAATGCATCAATTAAATTCACTAACCTGAAAATATAAAGTTTTAGCCTCATTCTCCCTTCTTCCATTTCCCTTCCTTTCTTTCCTATTTAGATGTATTATATCATAACCTCCGTATCAATTCCTGATACTCATTCTTTTTCTTTAACTCATATTTCTGCCTCTAATGTTACTGTCTCTTCTCCAACCCACATAATTTCTTTTTTTTCCAGCTGTGCCTGCTCACTTTTTATTGTCTTTCTCTTCCACTGTATCTCTCCAGCTTTTCAGACACTACCAGACCCATGACCCTGCCCCTCTCCCACCTTTCTGCTTGAGGGGGCACTATGTTTAAGAAAAGGAGGCTACCTATGATAAACTTCCATATGCTCTACAAACTCCCAAAAATGTTATCCTTGGAGGATGACAGACTAAGAACCCACAAGAGGCGTCAGCTTAATGGACAACCCCAGTCAGGAAAAAGTTCATAGTGATCAGCTACATGATATAACAATTCTTCCAACAACCCCAAGCCTCCCACAACCAGCCTGGAAGGAGGTGAGGTAAGGACAAAGACAACATCCTCGAACTGGGAACTGCAGCCTTAGATACTTTTGGACTCCTCAGCACCACATGAGGTCCTGTTAGTCAAAACAAAATTAACAGGCAACCAAGGAAAGTTGTCTCCCAAGCAAATTTAAAATCCTGCTGTTCTGTTATATTCAGAAAATAATTCCCATGGAGTTAAGAATGTATTTTAAAACAAACAAACAAACCAGGGGGAGTCAACGACAGACATTTGCACAAACATTTCCCAAAATATAAGAGTTCATAACTTTTCCCCCAAGGCCAACCTATCCCCTCACCACTGTTACTGAAGGGAGTTTTGCTAAAACCAGAAGCGTCACATGGGGAACATTAGAGATTTGGCATTTAATCCCATTACATTGAACAAGGTCAGCAATTGATTCCTCTCCAAAAATATTTTTTTTAAAAAAAATCTTTACTCTGCTATTTCCTTAACCATCTTTTTATGTGTTTCTCCTCTACTAATTAAAATTATCAACTTCTTTCCCTTCCATCTCTCAGGCTAAACTTCTTGTCTAACAAGGATGAAGGAAATGAGAAGTAAAAACAATAAATGCTCATAATAAAAACCCAGCATTAACCATAGTTTGCAGAGGGGAAGAGATAAATCTGAAATCCTAGAAAGCACCACACTGTAACCCTCCATTTGAAAAAGCATAACTTAGAATCAAATTTTCTGCCTAGAACATGAGGGAGGGAAACTCATGTGCATGTAAATGAGTACAAAATGCATCATCATGAGTGAACTTTGGGGAAAAGAATGGCTGTTCATGACTGTGCATGGGAGAAGTCAGAATTAACCCTAATGACCTCAGCTGTGGGCCCAATTTATTAGAACTTACCTCTCATTAAAAGTTAAGAAGTGAACTGAAATATCACTTGCTGCCCAAAAATTGGCAGAGTCATTAATTTCTAATAAAGACTGTAATTGGCTACACCATAAGCAGTATATATTTCCCCTGAATCCAGATATTCTCTCATGGGAGTTATTCTTATGTAATCATTACAGTCAAAACGATCATATAAACTAACCTTATTAAATCAGGTTATAATTTTTTAGTTCGAGTATAAAACCAAAACCATTAAAACACACTATTTTAACCATTTTTGGCCATTTCCCTCATAGCACTGGTTAGTATCAGCTATTCAATTACAACAGAAGCAGTTTGCTACATGGCCATGCAGCCTTTGATGCACTGCCTGTGTTCTGCCACAAACTTTAATGGTACCACTCTTGGATATGGAAGTTTTAAGGATTAAGTCCCACTCAGCTCTATTCTAGACCTGGCAAATACAAGTACCATGCTATAAAAAGTTAATATAGCAAGTTGTGTTTTTTATTATTTTGGATATTTCTCAATCTTTTGGAAATCTCAGGTATAACTTGATTCATTCTGGAGTCACCAACCTGAACTTGACTCAGAACCAGCAGTAAAACAATTATTGTCATATTCCAATAAAACATTTAATACTTGGCATTTTTGTTTTCATGTAAGCTGTGCTTTTAGAACAGGGATGGTGTTACTCCATGCATCAGCACTTTGGTACTTGCCTAGCCCCAGAGTTACTATATATCTGACAGTGGGCAGTGTAAAAGCCTGTGGACCTCCCAGTCTGCAAGTCATCTCTTTTTCTTAGAATATTAAAACTGTATGAAGCACGAGGAATCTGCTGTTTGCAATCTAAATCTCTAGATTTCATCTACTAATACTTTCAAACTTTTTTTCATTTGCAAACCCCTAGAAATTTTCCAGTGAGAGTGCAGACTTGTCTTTCTCAATTAGCACCATGTACTGGCTACTGATTATATATGTAACCAGAACCATTACACAATTTCAGTGGCTGAATTTCACTTTTGGTACCTCTTCACACAATCTTGAATAGACTGAAAGGGATCAGAAAGTATATAGGTTTAAAACCACTCATAATTGCACTATGTCAGCAATTACCTCATGCTCCAACGTGGTCCTCCATGGTCAGTCTCAGGGACCAGGGACTGGTTTGGGAATTCCCAATGCTTTTTTAGGCTTTACTAATGCAGTGACAGTGGCAATGATTAAGCCACACCATAGACAAACACTCCTACTCCTATGGGAATGCTCTAAATACCAAACTGTGCAGAGATGTGCAGGAAGATACCATGTTTGTGACCAAAGACAAAACCTCAGCTCTCCATCTTTTCTAACAGCAATGCATTCCAAAGAAGGAAATATGTTGGATTTCTGCAGCTGATTTACTCAGAATATGTACAATTAAAAAAAAAAATTGAAACAAAATTAAAAAGCCACCACTACCCCACGTGTAGCCACAGCAGTAGCCACCACTACCCTGCAGGTAGGATACTCCCAAAGTCATGTGGCCTTGTAATTGCAAGGTTTACTCAAAATTTATATTCAGTATCACTTGTTCTGGCTTTCACAAGAACAAATTTTGGAGACAAGTTTTATGTGGAGATTTTTCCTCCTCATTACACATTTGTACAGAGCAGCTGAACATATTTTTTTATGTGAATATTGGCCTATCGTACAGATTCTTTTTTTGAAGAATCAGTTAATCATCCTGCAGAATCCACACACAGAACTTCTATGAATAACAGATGTTGCAGCCTCATGAATCTGGCATCCTTATGTCTTCAACAGCTTCAAACATGGACATTTGATCATTCTGAAATTTTGCATTTAAAGACTTTGAAACATTTAACCTTTCAAATTTTCCATTCTCAAGGATATGTTTTCAGATATGTCTGGTATTGTTTTTTGAAGAATTCATGCTCCAACGCTTCATTTTTTAGCTTTGCACTAAACCTTAAAGAAGAAGATAATCTTCCATAGCAAAACTGCAGATTTCATTCATGGCTACAATCAAGCACACCATGAAATTCTGCTTAACCATTAATTTAGATTTATCTCTGTTAATAGGCAGGAATAGCCTTGATTCCATTTCTCCAACAATAGTGAACAGGCAGCAGCGATAAAAAGTTCTCGTCCCAAGGAGGAAGGAGAGGCAGAGACATTGTGTGATGAACTGACCACAGCTCCCATTGCTGTCCCCCTGTGCTACTGGTGGGAGTTGGAAAGAGTTAGAGAATGAGGGGTGAAGTTCAGCCTGGGATAAAGAAGAGAGGGGTGGGGGCAAGGTGTTTTTAACATTTTGTTTTATTTCTCATTCTCTACTCTGATTTGATTAGTAATAAATAAAACTCATTTCCGCGATTTGAGTAGGTTTTGCCCATGACAGTAATTGCTGAGAGATCTCTCCCTGTCCTTATCTCAACCCATGAGCCTTTCCATTCTATTTTCTGTCCCTTGTCCAGGTGAGGAGGGCAGTGACAGAAAGGACTTGCTGGGCACCTGGCACCCAGTCAGGGTCAACCTGCCACAACAACATAAGCCTGTAAAAGTATGATGAAATGCAAATTTTAATATCCCTGTATACTGCATGCCATAGCACTGTAAAGTCTGAGAGGAAAAAAAAAAAGCCGCTTTTAATTGACCAAAAATCACTAACATACACATAATAAATTCTAACAAACTGCAAGCAATGGAAAGTCTGTCACTGTTACTTTAGCTGTCTTGTAGGGAATCCCTCAATAATCATTTCTTACCTGGTCCTAGTCAATATGTAATTAATTGGTGAACAGGTGGAAAGATGCCAGAAACATTCACCATACATAAAGCATAAGTCATCTTTCATTACATATCAGACAACCCAATAGTTGTGCAATGCACCTGACAGAGCACAAGAACCCAAACTAAATAAACAGTGATGGGTCAATGCCAGGGCAAAGAAAATCCTTTCAACACTTCGTTGCCATAACATTTACCTTCAATTTATATGAGTGGATCAGTTTTGTCACAGTTTAACTTCACCAGCAACATCAAGTATCTGCAACTAACATTGCAATGGTTACAGAGGACCTCGTAACATTCTTGTATCAACAACTTGGTCTCAAATACAAAACCCCTCAGCAGCCCCCTGAGACTGCAGCAATACAGCATACCTGAGCATAAAACTGTCAGCTTCAAAAAAATACAGATTAATACAGTGTTGAAGCATTTTCCTGTGAGAGCACACAGAATGTATCCTTCCATCTCTACACCAGTTCCCCCACACAGTAGCAATTCAAGTCAAAACTCTTACATTCCACATTCTCTGTGCCTACTTCAATACACCTAAAAATCACATTAGGTTTGCAAATGTAAAATAGGACTTTATAGCTCTATCTCCCAGGTGTAATGCAACTTGACCACAAATTCAGAAGCCTGCTGTGCTGGATTACAGTTAAAAATTTGCCAGCTTCTTCTCCAAATGCTAAACACCTTCAATCTTCCTTCTTAAACATCACCTAGAGACTGCACACAAAGAAGACAAAACCCAAAAAAACTCCACAGTCCTCAGGTCCTACAGCAAAACTCATAGTCCTTCAGGGCAGAAGGAGAAAGAGAATATACTAAGTACAACAGCTTAATACAGTTCAGCCAACTGCTCAAACACATTCATAATGTGATACAAAATCTCCATGGGACAGGTTAGAGAGGAGAACTCTGATCCTACAGCTGTGTGGCTGCCCCAGGCAGCGCTGAGCACCCACCCAGCCCCACACTCCAACTGTGCTTCCACCTCTTTGGGCCAGGGCTGGAAAGCTGCTCCTGCAGCTTGGAGCACAAGCAGCATCAGCACAGCTCTCCCTGCAAGATGCTATGGAAAGTCCCCCAGAATATGATGCGGAAAGGGCAGGTCTGTGTGTAGTCTCTTTATAAGTACTTCACTATTTCTGTATTTGCGGGTCAAATGGAGAACGTCAGCTAGGCAGAGCTTGTCTATTTCAAAGCAAAGGAGGCTGAGGGGTGACCTCATTGCTCTCTACAGCTTCCTGAAGAGGGAATGTGAAGAAGGAGGTGCCAATGTTTTCTCTCTGGTATCCAGGGAATGTGCTGCCCAGGGAGGTGGTAGATTCATTGTCCCTGGAGGTTTTCAAGATGAGACTGGATGTGGCACTTAGTGCCATGGTCTAGTAACCACAGTAGGGTTGGACTTGATGATCTTTGAGGTCTCTTCCAACCCAGTTGATTCTATAAAAATGACAGAACATGATAACTTGTGCATTCTTCATTTAGTCCTAAACTTGCATATGCATTCTGCAAGTCTCCTCAAATGATGTATTAAGCAGCCTCTACCTCTTAGTTTTTCAAAATACACTTCAGTATCTTATTATACAAGTTATTCAAACACCGCTCAGTGTGGAGGAAAACAACGTGCAACAACCTGTGGTCTGAGGAGTATTATCAACGCTGTCCAGCTTTCAGCTCTGTAACTCCTTAACTCCTCAATGCCTTCCTTTTCAAGTCCTAAAACGTTCCGATTACCTCTGCATATATAATTCACCTAGAACTGTCTCTTTACAACCACACCGTGTGACAGGGGAACACAACCAACCCCCCGGCCGCCAGTCGGGAGCAGCACCACGAACTCTGAGGCGCAGCGCTGTGGAAGTGGCAGCTGTGCTACGTGGCAAGCGGCGGGAGGAACCCCCGAGCGCTCGCGGGCGCGGGGAGCGAGGACACAG
>NW_008658601.1:0-9011 GCF_000695815.1 Acanthisitta chloris | reverse complement strand
ACCCCCACACTGCAACCCAGGACAGATTCTTATTTCTTTTTAATGGAGCAAGCCTTTCCAGAGTGCTACAGTGGGAAGGTGAAAGCGTATTACTTGACTTGGGCAGAGCTTCACAACCACGACCAGAATAATGGTGAGGATAGTAAGCCAGGAGAGTTGTACAGTGCACTGGATCAAGAGTACATGGCTCTTGAGCAGGAGTAGAAGGAAGGACCTCCACCCTTCTTAGCAGTGTCTGTTCATACAAAACCCAGGCAAGGAATCTTACCTTCAGACTGTGATATATGGTCCCCTGATTCGTGTCAATATGAAGCAGTGTTGGAATCTATATGAATAGCTACCTTAATATTGTTTTTTTAATATAAGCCTTATATTGTTTGTGATGCTGTTTGTTTGGAGTTGGAAGCTGCTATGACACATAGCTAAGCATTAAAAGCTGAGAAGGACCTAGGAGGGCAGAGCCCGGGCAGCGGGCTTGTAATATATATCACTTGTAATACAGTTTGTTTGTTAAGAACATTTTGTGCTCGGGAGCCTGCGCAAGTTCAAGAGGAGCCAAGGAGGCAAAGTGAGCATGCCCCAATAAAGATACCTCCTCTCCCCCGGACAGTCATGAATATGTATTAACAAGGGGTTTATAAACCGAAACCTAAACCTGTACGGTGCGTGTTGGTAGAGCAGAGACTCCCTGCGCACCCAGCGCTGTTTGCTTGCTTAAATTCACATAATAAATTGTAAACTTTTAACTGCAATCCTGTTTGGGGACTCAGACATTTGTAACAAGACTTCGCTTGGACCAGGTCACAACATGGATAAGGAAAGCAGCAATCCTGGCTCCCTCACCCATCCATTTCTATCCCATGCCGACACAACAATTTATGCTGCCATACAAGGAGCTGGATTAGGGACTGAGATGTGGATTAAATGGGGCTGTGCCAGGAGAGAAAAGGATTTCCATCATAACAGCTCCCCCGTGGCTACAGGCTCACACACATGCAAGGAATGCTACCCTGCATTTTAGGCAGGTAGGGAAAATCACGGCCTATTCTTAGTCCCCTTTGCAAGTTTAATGCTGCATCCATGGCAAGGGCACCTCAAACCATGCAGCTGAATGGATCTGTGGCAGAGAGAGCATTATTTCCAACTCAGTTCTCAATTTCCTGGGAGCACATTCCTGGCTACTGAAGCATCCCGAGACAATAGGAGACTGCGCTGCTTTGCTCCAGCTTTGGCACATTTGTGTCTTCATTGTAGCAAACAAGTTTCAAAGCCATTTTAACAAAGCTACTGGATGATCATTTGTAGATCCAAGAGAGTATTTTTTTGTTTGCAGGTGCAAAGTGCTTTACTAAAAAAGCAGGACTTAATGGTTCCCTTTCTTCAGCGCAAACCAGTCAAAAAACCCACCAGTTTTTTGAGAGAGCTCTTTATTAACGAGACTACTTGCAAGCAACTGGTAACTAATTTTACCTGAAACATAGTCATCACAGAATAAATAATTAGGGTTTCATACAGCAATTTTTGTGAGTTGTACAGATGTTTTGTTTGAAATTTTAACTATACAGATTGCAGAAGAAAAAATATTACCAGCAAGTCACAGAGTTAAAATGTTTACAAAATGGACAGGCTAGTTAACATTAATCACAGGTGTGTCAGAGGTGAAGGCAGTGCCAGCTATAAGATTTCTGACATAACTGCACAGAAAATTAAGGCATTTCAAGTGTCACCTAGAGAATTTTTCCCCTCTTGCTGTGTCTTTAGATACCATTATTACTTGCAAGACTTCTCATTAAAATGCATGGGGTTGAGGGTAGACTGGTTATATTTACACAGGTCATGTTTTCTAGTTAAAAACAAACACGTAGAAAACTGAATTTGATATATCCTGTGCAATAATATCTGATTCAGTTTTTAAAATAATTACAGCTTTCCTCTTGTTTCTCATTAAGCCACTACTGGTGCTGCAAAATTGGCAACTTCTTCAAACCAGTTTGTTCCAGAAAAAGCAGCTCCCATCAAGCCTTGACAGCCCTGCTGCTGCTGGCAGAGGGGAGAGCGGCCGAACCAGCACATCTCGGGGGAAACTGGCACCTACCGCCGAGATGTGAACATTCAAAGCAACCACCAGCCTAGCAAAAATGTTTATTAAAATGTGAATGCTTTGTTTATCATCCTTTAAAATGTAAAGCAGTGAAAGCCAGACAAAGACTGCTAGCTGTAATCCCCCCCTGGAAGAGTGTTCCAGGCCAGTTTTCATGCTGCAGTGCATTGACTTTCCAAGAAAGCACTGCAGAGCTGAATTAAAATACTTCAGCTGCGCTGTGAAATGGCTCATTGTTTTTGCTATATGTGCCCAATCTTGAGACATTTCAGAGAGCACATATTAGGCTTCACAAATTGCCAGTTTTGCCCGGGCTGACTCTCCAGCCACTCCCGAGCACCTTAAGAAATGCGGAGGGGAGAGTTAATGTTCACATCCAAAGCTGTCCAATGCATTTCCCTCAACAACACAGAAGCGTCATAATGGTAACAAAGGTAAACTGCTACTGTGGGCTAGACAATGTTCAAGCACAAGCTGATGAACAAAAAACTTGCTGTCTTGCAACGAACATGCCTAAAAGGATGATGCAAAAGCTGCCAACAATTAACCAATTGTCACTGCTGACTGTGATAAGCATTTCTTTCATCAGAATTAAAACATTCTTTCAAGTCCTGAAATTGTCAAGCATTTCCAAACTGTGCAATGGATTCCAGCACACAACATGCAAGGATTTTCAAGATTCAGTCATATCCTTGCATTGTTTTCTCTGAGCAGCCAGGCATTAATTTTTCAAGCAGCTAACACTTTGGAAGTGGGTTTAATGCTGTCCAGATTTACATTCTACTGAAACACCGCTTTGCAGGCACTCTTACGATCTTGCCAGCAGTGCTCGGGTCCATTGTATCCATGTGCTTCCAGAACAAGGAAATTAGCACCTTTCTCCACAAATAGCAGCATGTTAACATGTTGCTATTACTAACGCAAAAAATATGACTGAGATAAAAAAAATTTGCCAGAATCTCCGGTAAGGAGACTGTCCTAGGTTACAATGTAGGGTGTAACCAATGGTATGTATTCTATTATCATCTTCACAAGCTGTTAAAGCAGGTGAGGGCAATGATCGTTCTCACTTGGATATGTGTCCCAGACAGCCCATTGAACAGAGATAGCCCCTGAGGGAGCCATCAGGGATGAGTAGGAGATAACAATCACTGCCCCCACCTGCCCCAACAGCTTGTGGAGACAACAGAATACACCATTGGCTACCCCCACACCGCAACTCAGGACAGGGGGGAGCCAAGCATTCCACAGGGATATAAGCTGGGGTTTGGACCAGCACAGAGCCCTTACCTACTGGATTTCCCGAAGACAAGAGCTACCACTGGACCTTTGGGAGAGGACCGAATCTGCAGGATCACTGCTCAAACAGACCCATCACTCCGGGAGGACTGCAGCCACCATTTAATCGGACTACTACTACACCCTGACTGTCAGGGTGTCTGGCTGCTTTCTGAGTCTGTCAGTGGTTTCTTTCTATACTGTTGCATTTGTTGTTTTGTTTTTCCTATTAAATTGTATTTCTGACTTGGAGTCTCTCACTGGTTTGCTTTCAAACCAGCACAGAGAGGGACCCTGCCCTGGAGTTGTGAGCACTGCACAGGCAATAGTCATTTCACACTCAGGTCTTCATGCTTTCGAGTGCTCATCTACTACCAGCTGGCAGTTCAGTCGCTGCAGTACAATGCATCTAGTATCAGAATTACAATTATAAAACAGCAGGTAAGCAGAGTATCATGGGAGCTGTTAGAGCGAGTCACAACCCAAAGCACCAAGCCTTTCTGGAAGGCACTGAAAGAGTTGGGTGTTTTTAGCCTTTTATTGAAAGGATGAAAACTATACTCCAGCATGTGGCCCTCTTGAATCCTAGTAAATGTAAAAGGACATTGGAATAGATTGCCCAGAGAGGTGGTGGAGTCACCATCCCTGGAGGTGTTTAAGAGACATCTGGATCTGGCACTGGAGGATATGGTTTAGGGTTTAGGAGTTACAGTAGTGACAGGTTAGTGGTTGAACTCAATGATCTTAGAGGTCTCCTCCAGCCTTGATGGTTCTATGATACTATGATTCATTGTTTCACCCACTTCCTCTGTTTAGCCCCAGCTACCATAACATTCCCATCAACACTCAGCAGATGTGAAGGTAAAATAAAGCATTCTAAAATAATGTCTAAGAATCTGGTTCATATTAAGAGAAAACAAGTTCGAAGCAGCAGTGGGAACAGCAGTAGGTAACAGGCTTTAGTCAGAGTATTTCAGCCCAAATGTCATCCAAAACAGGAATGATAATGAAACTCAAGGCCTATGGCTACTTCATGTTACTTCCCTCTCCTCGAATGCTTAGATGCACCTTGCAATATGTTCCTCCATGAGTCTCCTCCCATTCTCAGTACCAGCACTGCTAAATAACTGGGAAATACCCATCAGGCTTGGCAAACTAGCCTCTTGGCACGCATTTTTCAAGTCACTAGCCTCAGGGGAGCAATTCAGGTGCCTCAGTAGACATACCTAATTTGAGGGTGATATCCTGCCTGGCTTCCAGATACTGCTCCAGAAGGAAATAGGTCTCCTGTGGACAGTGCAGTACATCTGCCAGCCCTTTTTAAATATCACAGCGTCCCAGACCTTCAGAAGTGGCAGAAGATCTGAATCTCAACTTGCCAGTCTATTCTATGCAATGTATCCTTGCCCTAATGATTTTAAGCTCCTGGTAGAAAACATGACTGAGGCACACACAAGATCTCTGCGTCAAACAAACTCCAGCCTGTATCTCCAAGGGAAAACTTGGTTAAAACTGCCCAAGTGTCATAGTCAGAGGCATCAATCAGTAAACTGCAGTGTTTACTGCATCTTTCTGTATTCTGCTATATGGGTATCTGTTTTGAAGTTCTCCCTGAGGACAGACTTAAGAGTTCAGAAGTCACCAATACCTCTATTATGTTTCCTTCAAACTATCTTGAAATACAGATTACAGTGATGGGACATATAACAGAAGACTCCAACACCTTTATCCATAAAATGGATGTGCAGAGAATGGATGTTTGAAAGTACATGGAAATGATATGCTGATTTAGAATAACAGGTTCTGCCTTTGTTTAGGTGATTTTGTTTGGTTAGTGGGTGAAGAAAAAGAAAGGGGTGACTGTTACCAAAAATAGATTTCTCACTAATTAGCATCTCTTCAGTATATTCTTCAATGACAACATGCTAATAGCACATTCACTACACAAGTGCAATGCCCAGGACTTAGATCCCGAAGAGTGGGAAAAGAGAATTTAATAGGTACTTATCAATAAATTCTGAATATTTATACTGGTACATTTCTAATCTGTTATATAACCAATACTTTCACTATTAACCTGATAATATTTTAAGGACTTTTATGTTTATTTTTTTAAAGCTTGCTACAGAGCCAATGAAAGGTACAAAAAAACATTTCATAAAAACTCCCACTCTAATCAACGTAGCCAGCAAGAGGAAAAAAAATAAAGATACTTCTTATTTCCTGCAGTTTCTATCAGATAGGTCTGAGTGCTCTGCAAGACATTATTACTGGAATAAAAGAAGTGAAGATTAGAGCCATTTAATTTATCTGAGTGAAACAACCCCAAATCCTTGTTATATTTAAAACTGTTCACTAATAAAACTTGTCACATGCAGAATTTTTGCATCAATGATAAGGTAACTCTAAATAGCACCACAAAACTGATTTATTCTACTGAAGTTACTCCACAGAGTTAATCTCTGCACCTGAAAGATGGACGAAGTTTCTTTGTAGTGCTGCAAACTTTTAATACCTTCAGTGGGACTCACCTAAGTGTTACATGAAGTTCCCTTCACAGCCAGTGCAGAACAAGGTAATAAATACAGTTAGGCCACGAGTGGCCTCATTGTTAAAGCAAATGCCTTCACTTGGCCAGATGAACCATACCTTAAATATGTCCACTTCTTTCCAGTAGCTACACTAATACTCTTACCCACTACTGGGCATCCAGTTCAACTGCAGGAATCCCCTCAATATTCTAAAACCAGTAATTAAGAGAGGACAATATCCTGCAAGTTATAGGCATTGCACTTTTGGGTGTAGATGTACAGGAAAAAAAAAGTCAGCTCCTTCTATTCCTCTCTGACACGCGCCCAGCATCCCACAGCACTACGGTGAGGGTCAAAACCCAAGGTGAGTAGCTTCACCCAGTTCCTACATTTCTTTAAGGCTTCCGAGCCGGGGCAATACATGCATTGTAAGACCTAAACAGACTGTACAGCCTCTCAGAATTAATTAGGCATTAATTAAGAAGCAGTGCTATTTTCTACTCTGACACTGCATTAATATGAAAACTACTGAATGCAACTCATAAAGTGCATTTCTTCTGAGGTGAGAGATGCACTGATTGATCAGGTAAGAACAGCAGTGACTTTTACCAGCTGCCCTACAGCTTTCAGAGAGCAGCAGGTACAGAGGCAGCAGTGACACTACTTGTGTTCCCAGGACGTATCTTCTGACACTCTTGCTGTTATCCACAACAGATAACCACAAGCCAGCCCCTGCTGGCTGATGTGAACATCCACATCCACTGAAGAAATCTCATCTTCCTATGGTTTCCTCCATTTTCCCCAGATCTCAAGAGCTCCTTCAAAGGCACTTCAGCAGCATGACACCCTCAGCACTACAAATGAAGCTCAAGAAAAAGAATCATCTGCCAAAACTTATCTTCCTAAGTGCCATTTACTTACCTGTCCTTTAGATTCACTTGACCTGTTGCTACCTTCTTGAGCCACACTGCCTGAAAGGATTGATAATGAAGTTCTGGAAACATTACACTTTGCATCCAATACCAGTTTGGGAATTAACTAGGATTACACTTCTATTCCTAATAATTTTTTAAGGAATATTCACAAAGATTCCACCATGGCATTGTGGTTCTTAACAGACTTGGCTGGCATAATGACGAATGAAAAAGCAAAAACAATCAACCATAGCTTTACGGCAGAACAGCAACGACCCCAGTAAAGGTCTGAAGTGAGACACCCTGCAGCTCACAGCACCTTCAAAAACTTAAATCAGTCGAAAGGCAGCCAAAGAAGCATTATTAAATCTGATCTCATCCCAGTGGAACTGAGAGGAGGGAAAAGAAAAAAGCCCCACACAATAAATACAATCAGACTGGAATACAATACAATAATACCATTGCTAAGTAGACTTCTAAGGGATGCAGATTAGCATTTAGCTTCTTAAGGAATCCAGGTAATGTTCAGCTCCTGCTCAAAGGGTGGCATGCAGGGAAGAGGACTGTCGGTTGAATCCATTTGGGATGCCCAGATATAAAGTCATCTTCATTCTGACAAAACAGCTTCTACAACCATTATGTTGAGGAGATCTTTGGCCCTGTTGAGTTTCAACAGCTGTGACAGTAAACTGGAAGACACGTGAGGTACCATAAACCATGGCTTGGCTTCTAAATTGTATCCAGTCCAGTTATAAGGCCATTTCTAAGAAAAAAAGGTCAATAGAGCATTGTCTCCCCACCTGCAGTTGAACCTGCTCAGTCCATCAAGATGCAAATAATTTTACTGATGGTGCCAGTCCCAACAGCCTATGCAAGACATACTTCTTTATCAAGTCATAAGAACAACACTTGCAGGTCAGACATGGCCTGGGAAGACCACAGGCTCTCCCAAGTGTTCCATCCCAGAAACTTCTGAACAACATTGGACTCTGCCTTGCTATGAAGCAGAAAACAAACATTCCATTTTACAACTTGGAGTGCAATATTTGAAGAAAGACCTGGATCTCTGGACTCACATTCAGAGAGACTATGTGAGGTAAACAATATTGATGCTTATCCCAGGAAATAATTCCATGTGTCTGTATTTTGAGATGTTACTTACTCAGGCAACACTTAATGTGAACTCCGAAACCCCATTTGAGTTTCTTGCATAGAGAAGGGATGGAGGAAAAGTTTAACACTTCTCAAAGGAGATCAAGTTCCTTTAACAATTGATTAAACAAAATCTAAGTTATTTCAGAGGTTTCCAATATATGGTAATCAATGGGTTACACCCTCACAGTGCCCTCTCACTACTAGCAACAGGAAGAGAAAACTGAACTGCTGAAAGCCAAGAAGTCCTAGTTGGCAAGCTGAATAGCCCCCAGGCTAATACAACCGAGAACAATAGGTGCTGATGTGTGATGGAAGGCCCCCAAACAAGACAAAAGCAAGTAAGGAAGAGAATTACTGAGGGCTGAAAACCAACTGCTTAAGCAAGAAGATGTAAACACTCAAAAGACATAAATCTAATCCAGAAGTAAACTATACCCAGGGTTTCCAAGATCCCAGGCATCTAGCCATTACTGAGGTCCTGCTGTTGGACATTCTATAGCTGTTATCATTCTACAACTCTGTGGTCACTCAACGAAGCTTTTCTACTAAATAGATTCTCTTTATCTCAGTTTCTAACCGACCACTTGCCCGCTACCCCAATTTTTTATGACTTTGGGACTGGGCAATGCTATGAACTTCAACTTCTATTTGAAAACTGTTGAAAAAATAGTTACAAGTCACAAGTTTTTTAAAAGGCAAAGATGATTCAAAGCTACTACCACTTCTCTTTAAACCAGCTGACTAAAAAGGCATATAATTTACACTCTGATGGTTTGGGCTGAAGTAGAGCTAACTCTCTTCACAGTGGCTGGTATGGGACTGTGTTTAGGATTTGCGCTGAGCACAGGGCTGATAATATAGAATCATAGAATCAACCAGGTTGGAAAAGACCTCCAAGATAATCAAGTCCAACCCTACCGTGATAACTAGACCATGGCACTAAGTGCCACATCCAGTCTCATCTTGAGAACCTCCAGGTGATACTGAGAAGTAAACTCAAAAAATGAATTGAACAGTTAAAGCTGAAAGTAT
>NW_008658600.1:38525-46823 GCF_000695815.1 Acanthisitta chloris | reverse complement strand
GAGGTCTTTTCCAACCCTGTTGGTTCTCTGATTCATCTTTTAGGCACCTACTTGGAATTCCTGTGCCTTTATCACCTTTACAACCTTGGCTGTCCATGAAAGTATTGCTGTGCTGGGGCTGAGCAGAAGGAAAAATGAAACTGCAGCCCCAAACTACTTTATTTTGTCCTATTGGATGAGTATTTACTAGATCTCTATAACACATCTGTAATGTGGTCACAAACTGGATTGCTACTTAAGAGTTTTATACTGGGAGGACTCTGTGTTTATTCCCAAAAACTGAAACTCTATACTTCATCCTGGAAATTTATGGAGCAAAGCTTAGGAGTGTTGTCTGCATTAGCACTGTGAATTCCTGTAATACACAGGGAGAATTTCTCAGCTGCCTTTGAATAGAACCATCTCCCTTGCCCAGGAATTGCTTTTAGGCTTCATTGTTAAGCTAAAGTAGATAGCAAAGCTTTAAGCAAAGATTTTGCTCTGGCATTTAACAGCTGAAAGAACTTCAATTTTGTGCATGTTTGGGGTTCTTTGTATTTAAATTGCCATTAAGGCAAAGGTGGGAGGCTCAGCTGAGCCTTATCAACTGATTCCATCTCCATATGGGGTTTTTTTTTTTTTCCCTGAGAACCAGAAGTGCCAGTTGAAATACATGATTTCGGTGCCTCTTTCTACATAAGAAAAAAGCTTATTTTGCATTAACTTTTTGCATGTTCTGGAACTGCTGAGGTTCAGGAATTGAGGGAAAGATCCTCACAAAACTGATGCTGGAGGTTGAGGTTGATTGAGCCTGGTTTTTTTTCCATCTATCATTGGTTTTTATGACTTCAAGGAGACAGAAGTTTTATTGGACTGTTATTTTATAGAGACTTCTTTGTGTTTTCATGTCCAAAAATATCACAAATACGATAACTGTTTTACATTTAATAGCCACAAATTTCCCACTATCAGTCTTGGAGTTAGAATTGATGGTACAGGACTCCTGGTGTGGTCACATATCTTACCACAGGCTCCAAATTTGAATAGCAGATAATAAAATAATGAGGAGAGGAAGAATGTTGGATTTCTGGGGTTGGAAAAGGGCTTAATTGTGCATTTCCTTACAGTATTTTTCCATGGGTTTGGATTGCAAGTTGCCTTTGCATGTGCTTATGGTTAACAAAGCTCCTAGCTCATGGAAAAGAAGAGGTGAGGCTGGGAAAAGTCTTCAGAAGATGGATCAAGTTAAGTTCCTGCAGATTTGGTGGATGTGCAAACTCTTTTCTTGTTGCTCTTTTGGGTCTCAGATCTCCTGTAACCCAAGGAAAACTGGGTTGGGTTTTGGTTTAGTTTTTTCCTCTTCCATTTTCTTCAGGACTTGCAGTTGGTCTTTGGACATCTCAGTTAGGAATATTCTGTTGGGTTTTTTTCTGTTGTTTGATCTGTGGTTCTGCTGTTCCCAAGCAGCCTGGGCTGGGGGTCTGACTGCCTTGTTGTTTGTGGTTCTGCTGTTCCCAAGCAGCCTGGCCTGGGGGGTCTGACTGCTAGACAGGGAATGATGGAGGAGAGATGGGAAGAGGTTTGATTAGATCCAAGTTCCTTAAATTTCTCCCCTCTCATTTTGACATGACACTTTGTGCTGCTGTTTAGTCCTGGGCTTTGCTTTGAGTGATCATATCCCCCTGAAATCCTCCTCAGGGTGGTTCTGCTGTTCCCAAGCAGCCTGGCCTGGGGGGTCTGACTGCTAGACAGGGAATGATGGAGGAGAGATGGGAAGAGGTTTGATTAGATCCAAGTTCCTTAAATTTCTCCCCTCTCATTTTGACATGACACTTTGTGCTGCTGTTTAGTCCTGGGCTTTGCTTTGAGTGATCATATCCCCCTGAAATCCTCCTCAGGGCAACTGGTGTGGAGGAATTCTGTGTGTATCCAAATTAGGGATTTGGGATACAGTTTTGGCTCATAGAAAGGGAATAAGGGTCTGTGCCACTCCTTAGTGGTGGTGGTATAATAATAGTGGAATAGAAGTGTTAGGATTTGAGGGAATATGGGAAGATATGTCTGGCAGAAATTGGGATAGGGATAGACAGGGATGTGGGAGTGTAGGCTGGATATCTTTTAGGAAATACATGTATTTATGGCCACAATTAAATACATGGAAAGAAATACAAGTCTAGAAGGGGGGAAGATAATCCATGGAATTGGATAGCATTGCCAGGGAAACACAACTTCTCCAGCTCTGTGCTGCCCTAATGGAATAGGATAGGTAATTAATGGCAGAGGCAATTCCTTACCCTTTTCCACCCCCAATCTCCTCCTGATTTCCCTTGTTCTCCCTCTCTCACCCCTCACACACACATACACATTCCCTTTTGCAGCTGCATTGGAAGCATCTGCCATATTAAGCTGCTGGATCTGAGGGGAGGGGATGGAAAAATATCCTTTCTGTGGTGGGAATGTGGATGTGACACAACTGCAGCAGCTGAGGAAATAGAACTGTAGAGTCCGGAAGAAGCCCCAGAGGAAAGAGGCTTTGTAAATTATTCATGCTTGCTGGTGTGAAAGCAATAGAATTAAATTAAAATTGAAATACAAACATACATCATGTTAGATTTGTGTAAGGGAAGGGAATTTGGCTGCTGCTGGGGAAGGGGGAGGTGGGAGATGGCAGCCCACAGTGTCAGGGCTGTGAGTAACAGCACAGAGAGCTCAGTGTGTGGGTTCTCCATCAGCTCTGGGAACACTGGGAGGCTCTTCAGCTGCATCTGCTGCATGGAGACTGCTCTGGAGACCTTTAGACCTGTGTGGCACAGGATTTGCTCTGCTGGATTTGAAGGCATTGACATGTGTGTGTTGGTTCTGGGGCAGGATCACAAAATGGGCAGTTCTGCTCTTAAGCCATTTTTCATCCTTTGGGGAGGCTGAGGAGGTCAATCCCCAGAGCTCTTTGCTGCTCTGTGCTGGGATTGCTCTTCTATGTTGCTCTTTGTGTAGCACTGCACAGGTGCTTTGAAAATTCCTTCAGGAAAAGTGATTGCAAATGTGCTCAGTCCAAATCCCTTAAGCCAGGATTGATGGAGAGACCAGGGAGGAGCTCCTGCCTGGCCAGGAATTTGAAGCATGGGTGTCATCTGTGTTCCTGCCCTGCTTTGGCTAAATTGCATTTCCAGCCTTTGTGTCTTTCATTATATGAATTGAGTTTTCCTGGAAGTGCTGTCCATAAATACTCCTTCCCACTCAGCACACTCAGGTTACCAGTGCTCTCCCAGTCAGAGCAGCAGAAGCAACTCGTGGTCCTTGTAAAATGAGAAACAGGAGCTGGGAGGAAGTGGGACAGGGAGAAAAACTCATTTTCAGTGGCTTCTTAACTACTGCCATAAATCTTTTAGTAGTGGTGGTGGAAAGTGAAGGAGGAAGGGAGGTTGAAGCAGCTTTAATTTCAGGCTTTTCTGGAAGAGAAGGGATAGAACTGTTCTGGAAAGGTGTGGAGGAAGGATGAGAAACCCCAAACCAGTCCTGCAAAGTGGCTCTAATTACCTCAGCATCACCTTGAAGGTGAAAAAAGCAACTTAGTGCAAGCCAAAGCTTTGTACCTCAGAGCAGAACTAAAAGAAGACTCAGCTCTACACACACAACAGAGCTGTGGTCATAGCTCCCAGAGGCATGTGGCATCCTGTGTCCTTTTCCATCCTCCACCACCTTTTCATGAAATTCCTAAAGTCTAAAGCTCTTTCAGAATGATGTCAGTGTCCAGGCTGAGCATCCCCTTGCTACACTCTGTTCATTCTGTGCTTCATCACAGCAAATGGATATAGCCAAGGAAAACCACCTGTGAGTAACCTCTGTGTAGGTTTGTGCCGTGGCAAGGAGGTAATTCCAAGCTAGTTTTAATGAGCTTATGCCAATTGAAGTGAAAAATGCACATTTTCTCCCACTTAGGCACACGTGTTCAGATGCAGGTTGTAGTTATTGTTGTAGCTTTTTTATTTCTCAGCTCTGGCTCAGGATTGATGTGCCATGTCATGATGTATTAAGAAGTTTAACTACCCTGTTCTCTAGGTTAGTCTTTTGTTCCTTTAAGGCTTTTTTGTTTTTTTCTTTTCAGTGATGAAGTGATATCAATAATGTCTTTTCAGCCTGAAAAAGAGCTTGGCTAATAGAGGGAACGTGGGTTTGAGGTCAGGCTTGGGCCTGGCCTAGATGAGACAAAGTCATTGCTGTGTAATGACTGCAGGACAGGAGATGAGCAGTGTATTGGGTGTCAGTCACCAGAAGGGTTTAACTGCTTGGTGGGAGAAAGAAATACTTGAGAAAAAGAGTCTTCAAGTACCCTCAGAGAGTGTGGCAACTTGTGCTGCCTCTGGGGTTTCCAAGAATCGTAGAATCCTAGAATCAACCTGGTTGGAAGAGACCTCAAAGATCATTGAGTCCAACCCTACTGTGGTCACTAGCCCATGGCACTAAGTGCCACATCCAGTCTCATGTAAAAAACCTCCAGGGATGGTGAATCCACCACCTCCCTGGGAACAGGTAGAATTGATACTTTCCATGGAACTGGAACATCCACATTCCACCTCAATATGCTTCTCACTCTAGTATCCCTCCCCAGGCCTTGCAGCCAACGTGGGGGAGAGTGTAAATTTCCCTCAGGAGAAAGCCAAACTGAGCTTTGAGGGGAAGAAGAGCTGTCCCTCTGATCTGTTGGGTGTCTCTTGCAGTGCACGTGCCGTAAAGACATGGTGAAGATCTCCATGGATGTGTTTGTGAGGGTTCTACAACCAGAACGTTATGATTTGTGGAAACAAGGAAGAGACATTGCTGTCCTGGATCACATGAAACCCACAGCTCTGACCAGCCCAGAACTGGATGCTTGGAACGAGACTAAGGCAGAGCTGAAAGCGAAATTGCTTCGCAGGTAAAGAGAAAAACCAGCTGTGTCTGAGCACTGTGTTTCATTTTAATTGCTAAGATTTTAAATGCTGGAATTCTTAGTTTGAGGTCGTTCAAACTCTTTTTTTTTCCCCCTCTTTGTTCTTTTTTATACAATTCCTCATGTAATTTGTCTTGCTTAATGTGTCTCTCATTGTTCTGGTTCTTTTTCATGTTAGAAAAGCACATGTTTGCCAAAGTAGGACACCGTGTGCCCCCTCACATCTCATCTCTTATCCTGGAAGACAAAAAAAAAAATCTGTGGTAAACATTTTGAGCTTCACTTATCAGAAAACAGGAAGCAAAAAAAATAAAATAAATAAAGCCCCATCAGTTGCAAAAGGGATTTTCTGCATGCCTCTCTGTGCTTCCTTTGATCTCTGTATTAATTTTCTACAAGTCTGTGGTTTTTGTGTGTTACAGCATGCTTGAATTGGAAATTTGGCATGCTAACCTTTTCCTGTTGGAATCTTGCTTTATAGGATAGGAGATGAGGAAGAGGACAGCAAACACCGGTATGTGACTTCCCTCATCAACTTCAATCACTTCATTCTTTTTCCCTGTCAAGTTGCTTAAAACAGTAACTCTGGAATTGGTTTTTGGATTTTTTTTCAGTGAGTTTTTTTTCCATGTCAGCTTCCTTGGAAGCACACAGGAAATCTTTGGGCATTGAGGTTTCTCTCAGGCTTCATCTTGGATTTGTGTAGTTTTCCAAGGTCTCCTCTTGCATCATTGGAGAACCTCAGCTGTCTTGTGCCTGCTCTGGTGTGTCATTCTTGAGTTCCTCTAGCAGTGATGTGTGGTGGGAACTGGTTGTGGATAAAAGTCACTGGGCACCAGAGCAGGGAGGGAGTAAAATCTTGCTGCTGGCTCAGCAAGTGGAATTGGGCAGGAGTGGTTAGGACATTTTGCTGCTGATGGGAGAACTTCCTTCCTCCTCCAGCTTGAAGGAGGAGATCCTGTGTTGTAGGAAATTGAGCTATCCCAGGGCTTTGCTCTCAGAGGGAATGTGTCTGCCCTTCCTTATGCTCCCACAGCCTCCATCATTCCCACTCCTGTTTCCCAGAGCACTTGCAGTGCAGCACACCCCTCTTTTCCTTCTGCTCTCATCTAGGAGCTGTTGAGTTTCTGGGTGAGGCTTGGCAGGCTCTGAAGTTGCTTCATCCAGCTCTAATGTTCTGCTGATAATTTCAGTTATCACTTCTTGGAATTCCAGGAAAGAAGACTTCAATAGATTTTAGGCTTTTGGGGCCATCTTTGATAGAGACTGAGCAGCAGTTTAAAAACCTCTTAATTAGGTGATAGCTGATTTATTTAGGCATTCATCAAAGGAAAAGAAAACATACCAGTAAGAGTGTTTCTGTCACTGGGCTTTGTCTTCCAGGAGTTTGCACTGTGTCTTGTGTCCTGCCTTTCCTGCATGAACTGTGTTGTCCATTAATTCACAAATGCTGCAGTAGGAAAGTGTGTTCCCCATGAAATCCATGCTCCAACAGACACAAAAATAAGGCATGTGGCATTTGTCTGACCTCTGCAACATTTGCTCCACTCCAGAGCTTCTAGTCCTGAAATGCTTTCAACCATTCCTTCTCTACTGAGCTTCAGGAAAAACTGTGTCCTCTCAGAGTCAGGACTTGCCATTTGTGCTCTCTAAACTCCAGTGGATCCCTGGATCTTTCTTCCCCATCTGGGAACTGGGAATCTCTTTGCCTGTGGCTGTTAAGGATTACTGATAAATACACATATATATATATATACACTTCATGGTGTAAGGTACTGTATGAACACCAAGGATTATTTTCCCTCTTTGAGCTTATTACTCAGCACAGAATCTTCTCTCTCATCCTGAGCCTATTGCAAAAGATCCAGGTACATTTTTTCCCTTATCTCTTCAGTGTTTCCTAGATTATTTCAGCATTATCCTGAAGCAGTTTTGAAGCTGTTCAATACTCCTTAGCAGTACTCTCTCTCTCCTGTGCTTAAGTCTTTCCAAGACATCATTTTACTTGAAGCTTGACTTCTCTCAGCAGGATGGAGGAATGGGATTCACCTCTGCCCAAACCTCTTCACAGTTGTAGCTACTTAATTTAAGTCACTTTGTGCTCTGTTCTTCAAAGAGTACAAATGCTGCTTTTTTGTCAGCTCTCTTGGAAAATGGAGCTTTTAAACTCTACAGAGATGTGTTATTTTTTCTCTAAGGTCAGGCAGGCTTAGTTACCTTGAAAAAAAACTCAACTTTGTTTACTTTATGGCTTCAGCAAGAGACTATTTATTTCAGTCCAGTCCAGAGCAACCTATTTCTGGTCTGTGAATTCCATCAGACATGGAACAGCTTCACTTCTGGAAGGGTTCAGCCTTCAGCCTGTTGCTCTGGAAGAAGTTTCTTTAAATGCTGTGCTTTCTGCCTCTCTTCTTTTCCCCACAACTCCAGAGTGAGGAGAACACTGCAAAAACATTTTTTTTTTTTTTTTTTTAAAATCTCCTGGAGAAGTCTAAAGCTTTGTGCTGTAATTTTTACTTGGCATTTCCACACCACAGGAATAAAACACCAAACTCACCTTGTAGCACCTAACTCTGCTCCGAGGCTTTCTTCAACTCTGGGAAGTTCCAGCTGCAATGGCAAAGTCTTACACCTTTATTTTCTCCTTCCACCTTACTCTTCCCTCCAAAGGAAAGGTGATGTGTGCTTGGAATATGGGTGAAAAGCAAAGCTGATCCTTGTGGGTTGAGCTCTGTGTTGCTGCTAATGACTGGTGTGCAGGTGTGAAGGGAACATCTCTACTTGGAGGGACACACCATATGCTGAGAGTCTGGCAATTAGAAACACTGTGCATATGGATCAACTTCCCTTTCTATTCCTCATTCATCTCAGGTGGCTTTTTTTTTTTTCCCTCCCTTCTTTGTCAGTTACCTGATTAAGGGCTCTTAACTCTGTTGTGCTCCAAATCTAATTAGCAACTGAATTTCTGGGCTCTGAGGAGCTGCATTTCAGCTTTTCTAGGTTTGTGGTTGTGTTTTGTTGGTTTGTCACACCATGGTGGATGTAAGGCCATATGGAAAATGCTGCTTTCAACAAAGGGAAGTGTCTGCATGCCAAAAATGGGGTGAAATGGCAAGTTTTAAAAACAGTTTCTTTGGGAAAAAAAAAGGAGATTATTAGACTTCAACCCAAAACTCAAGGAGCTGTTTGATAGATCCTGTAAAAACATTGTACTGGGTCTGGCTGGGATGGAGTTACTGGGATTTGTGGCTACACCAGTGCTGATAAAGCACAGATCAGAGAGTCATAGGATCATCAGGGTTGGAGGAGACATTGAAGATCATTCAGTCCAACCATTAACCAGACACTGCTGGAACTCCTAAACCAGATCCTCCAGCACCAGGTCCAGA
>NW_008658600.1:37531-38352 GCF_000695815.1 Acanthisitta chloris | reverse complement strand
TCTGCAACCCTGGCAGGGAGTTGCAGAGAGCCAGGAGGTCACCCCTGAGCCTCTTCTCAAGGCTGAACAAACCCAACTCCCTCAGCCCTTCCCCATGTTTTCCAGCCCTTTGCTGCCCTCGTTGCCCTTGGCTGGACTCACTCAGTGCCTCAATGGCCTTTGGGCAGTGAGTGCCCAAAGCTGAGCACAGCACTGAGCTGGGACCTCCCCAGTGCCCAGTGCAGGGGGAAATGTTTTGGCTGGTGCTGGCCCAGTATTAAGGCTTTATTTCCCCCCCCTCAGGCCCCAGTGAGTGGGCTGAGAGTGGGTGAAAGACAGGGAGGGGACCCAGCTGGCCTGAAATGGCCAAAGGGATGCTCTGGACCATAAAATGTTATGGTGAGCAATAAAACTGGGGTAGAGGAAGAAGGAGGAGGTTTGGCTGGAGGTGGTGGTTGTTTGGAGCCTGGCTGGGCATTGCTCTGCCTGTGGGAGTTGGTGAGTGGATTTCCTGTGCTTATTTCTGTCTCTCTTTATTCTTTCCTTCACCTATTAAACCACATTTGTCTCAACTTCCAACTTTTCTGGCTCTTGTTGTCCCTGTTTCCTCTCCCTGTCCCTCTTGAGCAGTGAGTAGGGAGTTTCTGTGCAGGTTCATGGCTCCTTGTACTACTCCCAACCAAAAAAACCATTGTCCTACCTTCTGAATTTGCATTTCCCTTTGCACTGTGGCTCCTGTAATCTCTATGTCTTAGTGGCATTGGTTTGAAAAAGAAAGACCAGCATTGCTCTTGGCTTTTAATATTAATCTGAGCATATTAATATGCATATTTTAGTTAGAT
>NW_008658600.1:17655-37504 GCF_000695815.1 Acanthisitta chloris | reverse complement strand
GCTGAAAAATCAGAGCCTACCTATTGGTTTTGCTGTGGGCACTCATTCCAGTGTGTTTTTTAGGAGCTGGCAGAGCTGGGTAATGTCTCAGAGCTGGAAGATGATGCTCTGCAGACTTCCAGCAGTTTGCCAAAGGGAAGCCTGAACGGCATGAAAAGAAATAATGGAATGGAGGCTGAGGATGAAAGAGAGATTTAAGCAAGTTTTCCTGTGTATTTTGAAATACAAGCAAAACAGATTTAAAATACAATTAAAATCACTTTAACTGCAGCTTCTGAGCTTCCATTAGCAGTGGAGGGAGCAGCTCTTCAGGAAACCCAGACAATTAATAGCTGCTGTGAATGGATCTTAAATGTTGTGTTCTGCAAGGTTCATCTGTTCCCTTTCAGATTTGTTTTGCCCTGTAGCTATTTTAGCTACCTTGTGTTTTCTCTCCCAAGAAGATCTTTTTGGTTTGCCTTCAGCTTTTTAAGTCACTGATGGATTTCTCTCTTGAAGGCTGTTCTTTCATGTCCAATCACACTTCTGTCCTTCCTAGGTCTCACAGAAAAAGGAGTCAACCCAGAAGACACAAAACAGAGGATCAGAAGTCTCTTGGGGATGTCATGGCTATTGAAACTGCCTTGGAAGATGTGAAAGTAAAAGAGGAGCTGAAAAGAGGGACAGAGCTGGAGGAAGAGGAGAGAAGCAAAGTGATGGAGGGAGAAGGTGAGGGCTCTACTCACTGATGGCCCATCAGTGAGGGACTGGGGCAAACTCTCTGTAAATAACTTGTCTGCTGCTGTTTATTTCTGCTGAAGTATCAGTGAAGTCTCTCCCAATATTAAATCCATACTCTCCAAAATACACCATCATTTACAGCAGCCATTGATTTTTTTTTTTTCTTCCCCTTCTCTTGAGGGATTCAATCCAAATAGCTTTCTTGGCAGGGCTTGAAAATTCTGCCCAAACTATTACAGGTTTGTAAAAATATATATATATATATATTATATGAGGAATATTTGATAATATTTCAGAGAGAAACAAATATATTTTTGTGTCCTGCTCTGAAAAGGAAAGATTTGTGCACTCTCTTGTGCAATTCATCTTTCCTCTTTGCCTCCCTTTGTTCCCACTCCTCACAGACACTGAATCCTGTGAGCCTTAGGATTGGGAGGGATCCACAGCAGCTGCAGGAGTCCCAGTTGGGTTTCTTCAGCTCTTTTTCAGCTTTTTTTCAGCTTCCTTTGCATGGCTGGAATTAAAACCAGTCCATGACAACTCCCAGTCCTTTGGGATTTTGTCTGTGCCTGGTTAGGGCCAAGGCCTGACCTCACCCCATCGTGCAGGAGGCTCTTTGTGACACCTTTTTTTTTCTTGGCTGGGTAGGAAAAATTGCAATTCTTGCTGGAGAAAAAGCTGTTTTTCTTCCCTTAACGTGTGTGGTGAAGTAGTTGCTGTCCCTGTGATACTTTGAGGTTTTTACAGCACTGCATAAACACCAGGGAATTAATTTTCAGCTGTTGTATCTATCCAGTCTTTGTTTAGCATTTGGAGAAACTGATGCTGCAAATTGTTTAGAGTTCCTTAATAATGATCTTAAAGGAAATTTGGGGAAGTTCTGGGAAAAGAATTGAGGGCTTTGTTCACTTCCAAAGTCTCTTAGCTAGACAGTGTGTTTCCTCTTTTTCCTGAGGAATAAAGAGCTGGAGAGTCATTGTTGAACAGAGGAGATACTTAATTTCTCTTGCCCTGAGCTTGAAAGCATCAGCAGTGTGTTAAATTGTGTGCTCTTAGCTCTTGTACAAGTTTAACAGTTGATGCTTGTAATAAATGGCCTGAAAATGCTGATTTTTCTTCAGAGACAAGGGATAAGTGACAAGGACAGATCTGAGATCATTAGAATGGCCAAGGAACAATAAAAACTCTGTTCTAGCTGAATAGTTTCCAAATCATACACTTCCACTACATCTTAAGAGCTCTTTAACTGGTGGCTCAGGAGGGAAAAGCTGATTTTCAGCCCCATTGCAGCAAGTGGCACTGGAACAAACTTGCTTGGTGTGGCTGGAGCAAAGCCTCAGCTCTCTCACTGCAATATAGCAATTAAATCCCAATGACTTCCCTGGTTTTTTGCATCCTGCTGTCTGCATTGCCTCTCACAAGTTTAGGGTTTCTTCTTGACAAAGCAAACAGCATCTGTTGATGGCCCTGCCCGTGGCAATTTAGCTCCCTCCCCACCTCCTTCACTTCCTTTCTCTACTCCCCTGGTTTTAATTTGGCTTGATTTCTTTCTACTTACACCAGAAAAGATGACCTTGAGAAGGAGGAAGGATGAGATTTCAAAGTAATCACACTTTGAAAATAGGTCTTGTGTTTTGTGGTGGTTATTTGGACAAGCTGAGTATTTATAACTTGAGGTTTTCAGGATTTCTGACCCAGATCCCTTATGGTGTTGGTTTTTTTTTCTTTGGGTTTTTATGACTCAGCTTTATATTCATAATTTATTATCTTGCTTTTAATATATTTAGAATTTTTAGCAGATTGTCCTGGGACTTGAAATGAGGAAGGAGAGTGTTTAGGCTTTGCTCTGCTCTGGATGTGCTGAGCAGCAGAAATAGCTCCTGTGAGTCAGCAGGAGTTACCTGTGGTGTTATACCTTGGGCTGCAAATCACATATCTGTGCTGAAGTCCATTTCTAGTTATAGAATCATAGAATTTAGGGGTTAGAATGGAGCTTAGAGATCATCCAGCCCCAACCCCTGCCCTGGGCAGGGACACCTCCCACCAGAGCAGGTTGCTCAAGGTTTTATCCAACCTGGAATGAACATTACCAGGGTTGGGGCAGCCACAGCCTCCCTGGGCAACCTTTGCCAGTGTCTCACCACCCTCACAGGGAAAAAACTTCTTCCTAACATCTAGTCTAAATTTCCCCTCCTTCAATTTGTCCCCACTGCCTCTTGAACCTCCTCTGGCACAACTTGAGGCATTTGCTCTTGTCCTGTTGTTCCCTGAGCCCACCTGACTCCAACCTACTGTCAGGGAGTTGTAGAGGCTGAGAAGGTTCCCTTGAACCTCCTTTTCTCCAGGCTGAGCTCCCTCAGCTGCTCCTCAGCTTGACAGTTTGTCCAGTATTCCACATTATCCCTGGACAAACAGGTTTTCTCTCCATGACATATCATTGTCACACACATTTTCCACATGTCCTAACTCTGCTACAGGTGCAATTCTTCTGCAGTGGGAGGGAAAGACCTTTCTCTCTTAACCTACCTGAGGATCCCTTTCCTTCCTAGAAGTTTCAGGGTAGCCTGACAGGCACTTGGAATTTCACCTCCCTTTTTCCTGGCTTCTGATTCTGTAGATTCACTTGCAAACTCATTTGTTCATCTTACTGCAAAGACTTTGCAGCACAGTTCTACGTGGCAGCTGCTGCCAAATTACCCTTCAGAAGTCAATAAAGCTGGTGAATGGCATTTGTGGTGGTGTTGGGGAGAGAATTCTCCAAGTGTATAGAGAGTAAATATGATCTGGTTTTGTGCAACTGGGGAGAAATCCAATTTGCCTTTCATTCAGTGTGTTTGTTTCTCTAAGGAAATTCAGTATTCCTTTCTGTGCGATAGAACAAACCAGTTTATCTGAGGCACTGCCTACACAAGTACAACAATAATTATTTGGGCTGGATTTGTTCCCATTTTGATAAGTTGGTGTAAATAAAGTCATCAGAGCAGACTTCAGGGAAATGCTGAGACTGAGGTATTCCCTGGAAGGTTTCAGAAGGGATTTTGGCACTTTATCTTTTCTTTTCAAGCCCTTCTTCCTGCAGACACCTCATTTTTGGGGGTGATGGTTTGTCTGGTCATAGAATCCTAGAATCAACCAGGTTGGAAAAGAGCTCAAAAATCATAAAGTCCAACCCTACCATGGTTACTAGACCATGGCACTAAGTGCCACATCCAGTCTCAGCTTGAAAACCTCCAGGGATGGTGAATCCACCACCTCCCTGGGCAGCACATTCCAATGCCTGAGCACTCTGTAAAAAATCTCTTCCTAAGATCCAACCTAACCCTCCCCTGGCAGAGCTTGAGTCTGTGCCCTCTTGTCCTGCTGCTGGTTGCCTGGGAGTTGTTCCCTTTCCTGGGCTGGGCTGGTCAGGTTTGGTGGAGCCTGTAATGGAGAGGTCTGGCTGAGCTGGAGCTGGTCAAACATCACTCTTGGGCTGAGCAGTTTGTCTCTGGTTGTCATCAGCCTGTTAATGGGAAATGACCTTTTGCAGCAGAGTCATCCAGTCACAGCATCTGCAGGGAAAAACAATCTCTCCTGGAATAAATTGAGCCTTGGCATCTGCCTGTGAGCATCTATTATTTACCTGCCTTTGGGTGAGCTGATAACTTCAGGGAGGGAAGGAGGAGCTGGGCAAAGACACTGTCTGCATCATTTTAGAGAGAGTAAGGCAAGCTGGGGAGGCAGTTCCTGTCCTAACCTAGACACTCCCTTGGTGGCCAGGAGGAATTTTAATTACTGCTGTAAAATGGGAGTGTTTGGATCCCTTAACAGACTTAACATCAGGGAGAGACTTTTATGGGTCAGTGCTGCCTCTGGTGACAATATTGAGATGTTTATCTGTTCAAGAGGTGTTGTCACAGCCAAGTGAGAGCTCTGCAGTGCTGTGCAGATAAGCTGAGTGACAGTGAGCTGGGGGAAACAAGGACAGTGAGGAAAGGATATCTCAGTATCCAGTGCTGGTGTGATGTCTCTAATAGGCTTAGCTCAGTGCTGTACCTGATTTAGGCTTTAAAGGCATCTCTTTGGAACAGAAATCTTTGGGTAATAATGATTCAGGTATCTTTATTCAGCTCCTCATTTCCTGGGGCTGTTGGATGTGTTGACACACAGTAATACCCAGAGAAGAGCAATACAGAGGGAGCAGCAAATGAGATGCTCCAGGGGTTAGAGCAACTACTGCTAACAGAATGAGGATCTCCAAATTCTTTTGGCTGCACCCCCTTACCAACAAAAAGGTGTTGAACACACCTCCTGATAAGATAAAACAAACACTTTTAAATATGTATTTTTTTTGTCTTTATTAGTGGTACAAAAATCCTTCCTGCACTTCAGTGGCTGGTTTTGTGCCTCTGATACAAAAAGACTCAAAACACAGACTCAGGACTAATGCAATATATTACATATTTTTTTGGCACACTGTCCAGTTTCTTAGGGATTTAGATATTTTCCCCTCAGGCAACATTCATTCTGGCAGTCTCTCTGCTCCAGTCAGGAATTTAACAGCCCATGGAAATGACACAAGTCTTTTCTTTCTTACATGAGCTTCTCCAGGGCAGTGCTGAGGCACAGCTGAGTGTCTGCAGCTTGCAGTGGGTGTGAAAGGAGTAATGCCATGAGGGAATGTGTTAGCCACGTTCCAGGTTGGTTGGAACGCGTTAGCCACGTTCTAGGTTGGTTGGAACGCGTTGGCCACGTTCCATGTTAGTTGTTCCAGTTTCACGTTGGATGGAACGTGTTGGCCACGTTCCATGTTAGTTGTGGCAGTTCCATTCTAGATGCTGCAGTTCCATATTAGTTGTTCCAGTATCATGTTGGATGGAATGTGTTGGCCACATTCCATGTTGGATGGAACGTTCCGTGTTAGACTTGCAGTTTAATGTTTGTTAGATGTTCCAGTTCCATGTTAGATGGAACTGGAGCTCTTTGTTGAAAGGAGAAAAAGATGAAACGCCCCAAAATCTTGCCAGAAGAGCTCAATGTTGTCTGTTCTCTTGGCACAGGTGAGAGCAAAGTCAAGGCTCGTCCTCCAAAGGTGAAAGGTGAGAGGAAGAAGAAACATCTCTTCCACCAACACCAGCACCACCTCCAAGCAGCTCAGCCCTCTCTGCAGCAGCAGCAGCCACCAGTGCCACCCCCTGCAGCTCAACAGCAGCAGTTGGCAGGGGGTGAGGCACCAGCAGCTCGGCCACCAGTGCCACCAGTCCCCCCAGCATCAGCCTCAGCAGAGAAGAGCTTACCCCCAGCCCCTCTGAACATCGTGCAGCCCTTGGAGGCGCCGGTGGAGGAGGATGACTTCAAGCCTCGGCCCATCATCCCCATGCTGTATGTGGTGCCCAGGAGCAAGAAGGTGGTGTTTGACAAGGAGCACATGTCCTGCCAGCAGGCCTTCGAGCAGTTTGCCACACAGAAAAGTCCTGGCTGGAGGGAGCAAACGGTCCCTGTGGAAATCCCTGTCAAGGAGGAGGAGAATGTAGAGGCAGAAAATGCTGAGGTCACTACTGAGGTTGGTGATTTACAGGTTTCCAGGATGAAGGACTATAAGATTTGCTAGTTTTAAGTAACAAGTTGAGGACCAAAGTTGGAATGAGAGGAGTCCACAGTTGTTGCCCCATCCCTAGAAGTGTTCTAGGCCAGGCTGGAGAAGAGAAGGCTCCAGGGAGATCTTAGAGCCCTTTCCAGTGCCTCAAGGGGCCAAGGGAACTGCAGAGGGACTTGGACAAGGGCCTGGAGGGACAGGACACAGGGAATGGCTTCCCACTGCCAGAGGGCAGGGCTAAGTAGGATAACGGGAAGGAATTCCTCCCTGGGAGGTGCTGAGGCACTGGCACAGGTTGCCCAGAGCAGCTGTGGCTGCTCCATCCCTGGGAGTGTTCCAGGCCAGGTTGGATGGGGCTTGGAGCATCCTGGGCTGGTGGGAGGTGTCTCTGCCCATGGCAGGGGGTGGGATGGGATGAACTTTCAGGTCCCTCCAACCCAAACCAGTCTGAGATTCCATGATACGTAATTTGTGTGGAGTTTCCAGCTGTGTATGTGACTGACCAGACTTTTTCATGGATTTTTCAGCTTGCAGCTGTTCTGAGCCTGTTCTGATTTGAAGAAAACTCTGTAGTTTACTCAACTCTTAAGAGTTAGTTTTGGCTTTTATCTACTACAGCAATTGGCTCAGAAAGTTTAGTGATTCAGCCAAAAGGCAGTGGTCTTAAGAGTTAGTTTTGGCTTTTATCTGCTACAGCAATTGGCTCGGAAGGTTTAGTGATTCAGCCAAAAGGCAGTGAAAAGTTTACTGTGTGAATGAATCCTAGGACTTTATGATAAGGGTTTTGCTTCTCTTGTCCTGTTCCCTCCTTTGGGGTGCCCATCCAGATTGTTCTGCTTCCTTCCAGACTGCTGCTGCTTTCTCCAAAATGAAGATGGAGATCAAGAAGAGTCGTCGTCATCCCCTGGGCAAACCCCCGACACGTTCCCCACTGTCTGTGGTCAAACAGGAGACCTCCAGTGATGAGGGTGAGTGACCACCACCACCAGCAATGGTTTTATCTTGTCTGCTCTGAGGAACTGCTGATGCCACCAACAGAACTGCATGGCCTGAAACTCTGTGTGTTACACTTAAGGGGTAGAAAATACAGCATGTTCCCGTTTTGATATCCCAGCTGGAAACAAAATTCCTCTGTGGGAGGTGTCCCTTCTCACCTCCCACCCCTTTTCTCTCTCAAGAGAAATATTTTGCTGGCTGCAGAGGGAGGGAATGAGGCAGCATTTTGGGCAAAGGGAAAAAAGAGTTCACAGAAAACATCTTAAAGGAAAAGTTCCATCTTGGATATTGCTGTGGAGTGAGATCTGTTCCCCTCGGAGGGCAGTGAAGGTTTGGTCTGTTCTTAGGTTGTGTGGGGAAAGTTCCTTCTAACCTTTAGGTTGGCTTTTAATTTGTGTCAGTGTTGGGGCCCAACTTTCCTTGGCAGAAATGAGAATTAAAAAGTCTCTTGGTGCTTAACTGTACAGCACTGATTCTTCTTTTCCCACATTCCAAGCCCTGGGAATGCCCCAAGAGTCTAACTGAGGGGAGTGGAAATTCTCTCTTACCTCTCACTGTGTTTTGTGGTGTAATTTCCCACTCTTGGGTCTTTCCCATGTTGTAGATCACTGAGACTACAGACAAACTCTGAGCAGGAAGGTTTTGTGTGCTGGGCCAGGGATGTGAAGGTGCAGCTGACAATCCCTCCTGACAGCTCCATATTCCAAAGGACAACATCTTTCCTGTTCACTTGCCTTCAGAGAATACATCCATTGATTTTTTCGAGCAGCCTCATACAGGAGTGGGTTGTCCTGTGCACACTCTGCTCAGCAAAGAGGATGCATTTGATGTCTTGCTGTGTGGAAGGTGAAGGGCTGAGAGGCAGCTGAGACTCATTATCTTGTTTTGGTATGAGGCCTTGCAACCAGCTCTGTGCTGGAGGATCCTCATTAGGCAGATTCTTCTTGCTGCTTTGGCTTGTTGGGTGTTGTTTGAGGACTTAGCTGGCTGAGCAGGAGCAGCTCCTGTGAAAACTGGCATTTCCCAGGGGCTGATTTACAGCATTGCTGGGCCAAACCTGATCAAACAGATTCTTCCCTTCCCACCAGGGAATAGAGGCAGCTCTCTGCATTTCAGGGAATGATGTACAAGGATGATCTGGAGGCTGCAGGAGGGAGAGTGAGCATGTAAATGAAGGGAATACATGTGCAGCACTAAGACTCTGTCCAGACAAATAGTCTCTTCTACTTGCTTGCAATGGAGGAGCTATCCTGAGTCCTATGTGTCCCCTGAGATCCATCCTGGAGCAGTGAAGGTGATGACATACAACACTCATTGCCTTTTCTCCTCCTCTGGCACTCTGGGGTAGGATGCTGATCTCACTGGTGCCATAAATCCTTGTTGTCTCCTGTTGGGAGACTAAAAGTTGGAGAATCATGGTTTGGTTTTTGCCTCATGTCATGACACTTGTTGGGAATTAACCCTCATTTGGAATATGACAGAGCCACACAGACAAAATGGATTGATCAGTTGAACACAATACAATTTCCACCTTGTCTGGCAAATGACATGTTAATTAGCTGGGGTAAAGTTTAAAATCTGAGATGTGAACTTGGCCACTGATATTTGACTCCAGATTCCTTTTGCCCTTTTGGGTAACTCAAGAGTCAGAAAATCTTCAAAGAGAGATAGAATTGGGCAAGAGACTTAAGACTTGTAGAGCAGAACATTAACTGCTTATTTCCAGTAATTAACAGTGAAGCAATGAACAATTTGGTTTAATGTGCTGAGCTCAGGGGATAATGGTCGACCAAGATGTTAAGAGTTCTCTGTTCCTTTGGAAACTTTGCAGCTTGGTGATGCAGAGAGTGATTTACACTTAGTCTTGTGTGGAAAATTTCTTTTAACACTTGTAGTGACTCCAAATTCCTTCATAAGGAAAGGTAAGAAACTTGGCCCCCCCCCCAAACTGCCACCAATGGATTCTGCAGTAGTTTAATCACAGAATGCTCAAGGCCTTTTAAAGGTTTGTAAGAAGAAGGAATTAGCAAACTAATTAGCAGGAGCAGTACCTGGTAGAGCTCTGGCAGAGGGAGAGGTGGTGGGAATGCAAATAGAAGCTCAGTGGGGTGTGCTCGATGGAATGGCTGTAAAATGAGCACTCAGAATCATAGAGTCAACCAGGTTGGAAAAGACCTCCAAGATCATCAAGTCCAACCCTACTGTGGTCACTAGACCATGGCACAAAGTGCCACATCCAGTCTCAACCTAAAGACGTCCAGGGATGGTGAATCCACCACCTCCCTGGGCAGCCCATTCCAATGCCTGAGCACGCTCTCTGTACAAAACCTCTTCCTAAGATCCAACCTACCCCTCCCCTGGCAGAGCTGGAGTCTGTGCCCTCTTGTCCGGCTGCTGGTTGCCTGGGAGAAGAGACCAACCCCCACCTGACTCCAACCTCCTGGCAGGGAGTTGTGGAGAGTGATGAGGGCTCCCCTGAGCCTCCTCCAGGCTGAACAATCCCAGCTCCCTCAGCCTCTCCTGGAACCAGGATATCTTACAGCCAAGATTTGTGTGTGCACAACAGGCACAGAATGCACCTTGGGAAGGTTGGATCAGCCTTGGGAACTGGGAGCTGCCTGACCAAACCAGCACTGACTGCATCCACATCTTCCAGGGAATGCAGCTCCCAGTTGGAGAGAGGAAAGGAGGATTTCCTTACACTTCCATCATGCACTTTGAACTTGGCTTCAGTAACAGATGCTGAAGGTTTGCACAGCTAGAAAGTGCAGAGGGTTATCAAGGCACTAAATCCAGATTCTCTTCACTCTCCTTCCTCATGGCCATTTCCCTTAGGTCATTGGTGTCTTGTCTATCCTACATAAAACGTAGGGATTGTATCTGTTTAGGAAGTATTTGAAGAATAAGCCTATGAGGACCCATGGATGAGCTGAATGTTCTTATTTATTGCACTCCTTGTGTTGTCACAACTTGAGCAGTTTGACTCTGCCCTGCTGCATTTTGCCTCTTCTCTCTAACCTCTTTCCCCTCTACTGACTGACCAATGTTTTGGGTTTTTTCTTTTTTCTTTCTAGAAACATTTCCATTTTCTGGAGAGGAAGATATGAGTGATCCAGAGGCTTTGAAATCTTTACTTTCCTTCCAGTGGAAGAATAAAGCACATAATTTCCCAGCTGAAAGGAAATTCAATGCAGCTGCTGCCCTGAGTGAGCCATACTGTGCTGTCTGCACTCTCTTCTACCCCTATAACCAGGTAATCCCTCAATCCTGGTTGGAAAACACCTCCAAGATCAGTCCCAGCACCACCACCATGTTCACCACTAAATCATATCCCCAAGTGCCACATCCACATGTGCTTTGAACACATCCAGAGAAATGGGTTTGGGTTTGACACAGAGTGGATGGAGCTTTGTTTTTTTTGTTATCTTCCCTGGCTTCTCTGGCTCATCTCAGTGTTCATTTTTTAAATCACACTTCAAGAGCTTTGCAAACACTCTTTGATGCAGAGAACATTTGCCACATCAGGCACATGATCACTTGTGTTTCAACACAGGCCCAAACTGCTGAATATATGCAAACAAGCAACAAACTTAAAATTTCCTGAGTAAGCACATCCATCATCATCTTTTTTTTTTTTTTTTTTTTTTTTTTTTTTTTTCCTTTTGGAAACTACCAATATGCTCTGGGAGATGTTTTGAACAGAAAAGCAAAATTCATCAGCTGAATTAGTTCTTTGCTCAGTTGTGTATTGATTTGTTCTCACATAAAGGCAAATCTGACTTGGTGTGTCCACCAGGAATATGTACCTTGGATGTATATGTGTGTTGGAAGCTTTTTCTGAGGAAAGCAGAGCCCACCTCCCCCTTCAAGAAAATCTCTTGATTCATTGCAGGGACTGAAAATAAAATGATTGCTGGATGTTGTGTAATGGCTGTGAGGGAAACTAGGTGCAGCTGGGCTGGTTTAATCCATTGGGTTTAACTCTCTCTGCTACCAGAAACCTTGGAATGTCCTTCTGGAGAAATCCTTGCAGGAAGGATGCTACAGGGATGGGAGAGGGGGAGGGAAGGTCTTGCTTTTAGTAATGTTTTCCTTTTTATTTTTCCTTGGTGTTTTCAGCTGAAATTTAGGAATTGAGAATTTTTTTTTTACAGCAGAAACCCAGGAAACGTTGCTCATTATTCTCCTGCTTCTCTGAGCTTTTAAAAGAAATTACAGGTCCCAGTGGAGGCCTAAGGAAGAGGGAGAAGAGCAAGGCAGGGTGGGAACCAGGATTTAAAGCTCATTCTTTGCCTGTCTCGTGGCAGATGTTGGATGGAGTTTTTGCAAGGGGAGAGGCTCAGACCTGAAGGTTAAACCTGTGAGCAGGGAAGAGGTGATTCCATGTTGATGATATGTTCTCTTTAAGTCCTTACAGATGGATAAAGAAGCTGTCCCAGTCTCTGCAGGGGAGCCATCCTCCTTTGTCCACCTCTCCAAGTGTGGACAGAAGACCAAGCCCCTGATCCCAGAGATGTGCTTTACCTCAAGTGGGGAAAACACAGAGCCCCTTCCTTCTAATTCCTATATTGGAGAAGATGGAACCAGTCCCTTGGTATCCTGTGCCAAATGCTGCCTGCAGGTTCATGCTAGTGAGTGTTTCCTCCTTCACCAAAGCCTTTTGGGTGCTGAGAACCTCATGAGTGTCATTGTGTGTTGCCTGTATTTGTATTCCTTCATGGCAGACTTGCTGTACCTGTCACTTCCATGTTCTCCTGTTCTGGTATTTGTATTCCTTCATGGCAGACTTGCTATACCTGTCACTCCCCTGTTCTCCTGTTCTGGCACAAATATATCATGGAATCCCAGAATGGTTTGGGTTGGAAGGACCTTAAAGATCATCTAAAGGGATCTTAAAAATCATCATTATTGTTGTGTCCAATTCTGGGCTCCTCAGCACCAGAGGAACATGGAGCTCCTGGAGCAGGTCCAGTGGAGGGTAACAAAGATGATGAAGGGACTTGGAATACCTCAGTGATGAGGAAAGGCTGAGGGAGTTGGGCCTGTTCAGTCTCAAGAAGAGACAACTGAGAGGGACCTCATGACACTGGCCCAGGTTGCCCAGGGAAGCCGTTGCTGCCCCAACCCTGGCAGTGTGCAAAGGTTGGATGAAGCTTTGAGCAACCTGCTCTGGTGGGAGATGTCCCTGCCCAGGGCAGGGGGTTGAGGCTAGATGATATCTAAGCTCCATTCCAACCCCTAAAATTCTATGATTCCAGTACATGAACAGGAGGTGCCGAGAGGATGGAGCTAAACTCCTCTCAGTGGGGAAAACTAATAAAACAAGAGGTAATGGGCAAAACCTGATACATAAAAAGTTCCTCCTGAATGTGAGGAAGAACTTCTTTGCTGTGCAGTCCTTGAGCACTGAACAGGTTGCCCAAAGAGGTTGTGGATTCTTCCTCACTGGAGATAATCCAGAACCATCTGGACAGAGCCCTGAGCCATGTGCTCTAGGATGGCTCTGCTTGAGCAGGGAGGTTGGAACAGATGACCCACTGTGGTCCCTTCCAACCTCACTGATCCTGTGGTCATCAGCCCTTGGGCAGGGACACCTTCCACTGCAAGGTAAATCCTTATATCCAAGTCCATCTTGAGCAGTCAGTGCTCTTCAAATTACACAACAATGTTCCTTTTACTGTTTGTTTTGTTGGCTGATTCTTCTCTGTCTCACAGAAAAGATTCTCTCTTTTGATATCTTGGATTTTTTGTAATAAAGCAGCACTCCCAGAGCTGATGAGACTCTTTTCTCTCAGCTTTTTCATGCCAGTATTGCTCTGCTGGGTGAGGCTATATTGTTCCTTCGTGCATCAGAGATTATGGAGGAGCTGGAGATATCTTTTATTAGTGTCTGTGATGCTGTTTGTGGTAATGGCACTTGATTACAAAAGGGAACATATGTCTGTTTGCTTCCTTGATAGTTATGGCTAAAAGAAGATGTGATTAATCCTGGTGGAGTTGTACCTTCAATGGAGATTGTACCACATCCAGTTAACATTTGGGCTCGTACGAGGAGATGGGATGAATTACTGTTCAGCTGTTTGATCTTGACAGATGGGGAATCTTATTTGACTTGCATCAGCTGGAATTACATTTGTTGTTCCAATTTTAGAGCCTGCAGGTCCCTGTGCAGCTCAGCAGGGCTGGCTCTGGTGGAGAGCTAGAAGGGGAACTTCTGTCTCTGGGCTGGATCCCTGATTATGGTCATTTCTGGCTAATTGAGAGCATGGGATGCAGTGTGAGGATGAAGAGTGATTCCTTCCATCCCAAACTGTGCTCTCTGGAGAGATCAGAGATGCTACATCTTGTCCATCCATAGCTCTGCAATAGTCTATCAAAACAGTTTCAGTGGCCAAATTCCCTTTAGGAACAGAGGGATGTGTGCAAGATGCTGTTAATCTGCAGGCTCAGAGTGCAATGAAATTCACCTTTCTCTTTTGGCTGTGCTCTACCCTTGAGGATAGGACAGACTTTAAATCTGATGTAGTCTCCAGTGCCTTGTTGTTTCCTTGTTGCTGTTTGTGCCTCTAGTCTGTGACATCCCTTTGACTTTGCTGCAGAGAATCCATTTGCTTTTATGACAGGGTTGCAGAGTTGAGGTGTGTTATGGCTAATCTGGCAGTAAAAGCAGTCTGCAGCCTGCAGTGTGTTCTTGAGAAGTGCCCTCACAGCCTGTGCTGAGTTGGGGCAGCAGCAAGGACACACAGAGAGGGTTTGTGGAGGTTTCTGGGCTTTTGAGGCATTGGCAAAATCCCTAAACATAACATATTTCTCTTGCTCTGCTAGGATCATCCTGATGGGATGATCTGGGGGGCAGTAAACATGACTTTCTCCCCTCATAGAATCACACAATTGTTAAGGTTGGAAAAGACTTTTGAGATCATCAAGTCTAAATGTCAACTTAGCACCACCATGTTCACCACTAAACTATGGCTCCATGTGCCACATCCACATATTCTCTGAACATTTCCAGAGATGGTGACTCCACCACAGCTTTACAACCCTTTTTGGGGAAGGAATTGCTCCTAATGTCCAATCTAAACCTCCCCTGGCACAACTTGAGCCTGTCTTCTCTTGTCCTCGTGCTCATTCCCTGGGAGCAGAGCCTGAACCCACTTGGCTGCACCTCCTGGCAGGGAGAGTTGTAAGGTCTCCCCTGACCCTCCTTTTATCCAGGCAAACTCAGATCCCATGGCCCATCTGCCTGTGGGCCTGGAGCAAGAAATCAGTGCTCAATTTCCAGCCTGTTCCCAGCAGGATTTTAGCTCAAGGTGGCTGTTTCTCTCTCAGATGAGGTTTTAGCCTGCCACACTTGCCTGTTTCCTAGGCCTGGGTGGAATCTACTTTGCTGATTTGCCATATGATAAAAAGAGACCTCAGATGTGGAGAACAGCTGCAGATCCATAGTATTGACTTTTTTTTGACGTGCTGTTTATCTGGTTAAGTGGATGATATTTATAACTCAGGTTGTGGTGGCAATCTTAGGCCTTTCTGGATAACTTCATGTAAGCTTCATTCAATCCTTGAAGACTGTTGTTCCCAGCTGAAATTTTCTCCTCAGTTTTGTTGTTAGGATAGGTAAAGGATGGGATTTTGTTAGGATAGGGAAAGGCCATGAGATGAGCTGTGTGTTAGTTGGAATGTTTGTGTTTAATATTCCACTCACAAGATTGCAGGAATCATAGATCTACTTTTTCACAGCTATTTTCTGTGTCTTTTCCTCTATTGTTTTCAGTGACAAACCTCAATGCCTTTTATAGAATTCTAAGGACTTTTTGTGGCTCATTTCCTTGTCTTGATAATGGCTATAATACCACTTTACTATTTTGGTTCTTGCAAGAAGTGTGTAGGAGGATTTGGTGCTTGCATATGACAGTAGTTGCTGCTGTTTAAAATCAGATGTTTCCAACACTTCATATAACCAGAAATTAGTTTAAAAAACTGTAAAATATGGGAAATGCAGGTGTTATTTCATTTTCTTGCAGTATTATTGGGTTGGTTCTTTCATCACACCATGTAGCAAAGAGAATTGCTTCAATCATGCCAAAATTCTGTGACATTACTGATGTGTGAGTGCATTCCAGCAGTGGTAGCATCACTCTGGAGTCCAGATCCTGCCTGAAGGATCAAATCCTGATCTTGTAGTCTGTAGGAAAGAGGAAAAAATACATTGAGGGTTACCTGTGTGTGTGTTTTGTTTGGTTTTAGACCTGCTGGTCCCAAATTCTGCTCCCTTAGACTTGTTTGAGGCTATTGAGTATAGTTACTCAAATGCTCCACCTGCTTTCAGAAATGGAACTGAAAAGTCAACAAAAATGCTACAGATATGGCAAACCTCTACAGATGACAAACCTCTGCTGTAATATGGACATAACTTTGTTTCTTTCAGGCTGTTATGGAGTACATCCAGACCTGGTGAACGAGAGCTGGTCGTGCTCACGGTGCTCAGCCAACGCGTGGGCAGCGGTGAGTGTTTCCCTTGGGAGAATAAACCCCCAGGAGAGTGGGCAAGGGTCTGAAGGGCCATGCCAGGAGCAGCTGAGGGCACTTGGCTGGGTCAGCTGGAGCAGAGGAGACTGAGGGGACACTCCTTGGGATCTGCAGCTCCTCCCAGGAGGAGGCAGAGGGACAGCTCTGAGCTCTGGGACCAGGGACAGGACTTGAGGGAATGACTGGAGCTGTGTCAGGGGAGGTTTGGGATGGATATTAGGACAAGATTCTTCCCCCCCGAGAGTGTTTGGGCACTGGAACAGGGTTAGGTTGGATATCAGCACAAGGTTCTTCCCCCAGAGGTGTTTGGGCACTGGATCAGGGTTAGGTTGGAGATCAGCACAAGGTTCTTCCCCCAGAGGTGTTTGGGCACTGAACAGCTCCCCAGGGCAGTGGTCACAGCCCCAAGGCTGACAGAGCTCCAGGAGTGTTTGCCCAATGCTCTCAGGCACAGGGTGAATTGTTGGGGTGTTGTGGGCACAGTTGGGAGTTGGATTTGATCCCTGTGAGTCCCTTCCAGCTCAAGATATTCCCTGATTCTACTGTGGGAATGAATTCATCCACCTCAACAAATGTGGGTGGTGGGATGGGTTCAGTTTGCCTTTGGGTCCCAGATGTGGTGAAGTCATTTTGGGGGGAAGATGTGCAGCCTAGCAGAGCTTTTCCTGGTCCAGTTCTGAAGGAGTTGTGTTCCTGCAGGAATGTTGCCTGTGCAATCTCAGGGGAGGAGCTCTTCAGATGACCACTGATGGGCGGTGAGTGATGGGCTTTAGTCTTTTTTTCCTTCCATACTGTATATAATCTCTTTTTCTGCTGTGAATCTTATCTTAATGCTCAGTGCAGGAGCAAGTTTTGGTGTTGTGGAGGTTTTTCCTCCTCACTCACTTGGCAGGGTGAGCCTGTGTGTGGCTCACACTGCACGAGGCTGCCCCATGGAAGAGATTCTGAACACTTTTCAGAACGTGGTTCTTTCTCAGAGAAAAGTTTAGCACAAGAAGTTGATCCTTGTTGTTGCAGAGACATTCACCTCGTGTGACTGTGATGAACACTCAGTCACTAACGTTACCAACACCACCAACCCCAGTAACTACACCTCACTGCTGAGGGAGACAGGGAAATGTTAAGTGCCCTCATGAGCATTGAATTGGAGTCATGGCAGGCTCTGAGTTGTCTCTTGGCTTTGCTCTCCAGGTGGGTCCATGTAATCTGTGCTATTGCTGTCCCTGAGGTTCGTTTCCTCAGCGTAATAGAGCGTCATCCTGTGGATATCAGCGCCATTCCGGAGCAGAGATGGAAACTGGTGAGTGTCTTTTACCTGTGGAGAGTGTTTGGGAACAAGAGCTAAAGGAAAAAGCTTTAACTAGACAGAAAATCATTGTGTGGATCATAAAGCAGCTGAGGTTGGAGGTGATCTCACTCTTCTTTCCAACACAAGCTCTGCAAAGCTGTGCTGTTTGATGTCTGCTGAGCACTGCTCAGTGCTTTGACACACAAACAAGTTGTGGTTTCCAGGTGTGCTTTTACTCTTTGGGAATGTGCTTGTACCCTGGGCAGAGCCTAGGACCTTTCTCCACCTGCAAGCCTGAAAGCTTCATTTACCCCAAGTACTGCACAGTGGGAGTGCAGAGGGACCTGGTGACTAGAGAGGAGCTGATTGCTGACTTACTCATCTCTGATGTGATTCATCTTTCTGTACAATATTTCTCCTTTCCTCTCCACAAACCTCTTATAGAAATGAATAAACATTTCTGTGACCCTGACTGCAAGGCAAGGCTGCAAAGATTTTTAACCCAAGTCCAGCTACAAGTCCTTACTTAGCTCCGTGGCCTCATCCGAGGGATTAGTAATGGACGATTCATTAGCTCAGAGCAATTAATCTTAATGTTAGTTAATGCTCCATCACTATAGTGTGTTATTGCAAAATAAATTGTGCTTTTGCTGCTTTTTTTTTGGTACACAAGTCAGCTGGGTGACACAGTGTGGGCCGGGGAAGGTGCCCGAGCAGTGATACATGGGTTACAGTGCTGATGGATTCGTTAACAGAGCTGCTCTTTAGTGCAGGGAACCTGGGTGAGAGATTAGAAAGAATCCATCCCTGCTCTCAGAGTTATTTCTCTAGTGTGCCAATGGGTTTTGTACACAAATGTGACTGTAAAAAGCACTCATTATTCAGGTGGAGTGACGGAGCAGCACCAGGGCGATGGATCTCGCCGCCGCGGTGCTTTATGGCTCAGCTGACATTTCCAGCTTGCATCCTCTTCATTACCAGCACTTGTAATGCTGAACTTCAAACCCTTTTACACAAGACTCACTTGTATTGCTTAATGGAGCCTCCCAAGGAAACAGGACTTAATTCTTTAACTCTTCTCTGGCTGGTTCACAGTCCCTACAGAGTCAGAGTAACATCAACGTGTGTTTGGGCTCTGTTGCTTCATGCTGCTCTGAAGTGTTGGCTGTGCCACCCCAAACCTCTGCACAGCTTTCTCCTTCATTCCCAAATCAAAGCTTCATGTTTTCATAGAATCATGGAATATCCTGACTTGGAAGGAACCCACTAGAGTCATCCAAGTCCAACTCTTGCCCTGCACAGGACAACTCCAATAATCCCACCCTGTACCTGAGAGCATTGGCTAAACACTTCGTGAGCTGTGGAAAGAAATTTTGGTTGATTTCTTCACTCTTGTATTCCATTTCTACCTTATCTCTTCGTGTCTCAGTGAAGACAGAGAATTCTGACATGAAGTCACTTGACTTACCTAGTCCAATGAAGGGATTTACAGGCACAGCTTCCTTATGTTGGTGTTAGCCAGAGCCTGACCTGTAGCTCAAATGTCAAATCCTGGCTTTAAGCCCTTCACTTGGAAAGTTTTAGAGTTCTGAACAAGGCAGAATGTAGTGGCTGTGGTGCTTTTAGCAGCAGTGTTGGTGTGGGGTGTGAAGCCCAAAGGGAATTTAAGCTGGGTGAGATTGTGCAGAGAAACTCACTCATGAGCCACCATGGAGAGTTTTAGGATTCTTTGTAGGTAATTCATGGAGCTCATGAGTCAGTGCAGGAGCTGGGGGTGTCTGTGCTTTAGAGGTGAGCAGCTGCAGTTAGAAAGATAAACTGAGGATGACTAAAAGGTGATGACTTTGGCAATGATGGAGTTGATGCAGCACTGGGGAAAATTGGAGAGATGACCTTTGTGGCTGAAAAAGGAGAGAAGGAATGATGTGAAGGTTGAGGACAGTTGAAGGGAACGGATGAAGGTGATGGAGGGAAGTGGGTAGGGGCTATCCATGATTTTTAGTTACTATGGGAGGGCTGAGGCACTAGAAACTTAGTGATCTGCTTGAGGATCATCTAGTTCAACTCCAGACTCTGCACAGGACATCCCAGAGAATCAAAACATGTGCCTGAGAGTGTTGTCCAAACACTCCTGGAGCTCTGTCAGCCTTGGGGCTGTGACCACTGCCCTGGGGAGCTGTTCAGTGCCCAAACACCTCTGGGGGAAGAACCTTCTCCTGATACCCTGTTGTTTAGGCAGGTACCAGACCTTCCAGTTGAAGCACAGACATTTCAGTCCATGTGTGGGTACAGCATCACTCTCAGGACTGCAGTCTGTGCTCCCTGATTGATGGCACATTCCAGGCCTGTGTGCGTCAATTATTTATGACGTGGAAATTTGGAATAATTAGCTGTCACTCCTCAGTGGAGTAAATGAATTGCAGTGTTCATCATGCAGGAGACAGCCCATTTCTTACTCCCAGCTGTGACCTGACTCTCTGGTGTGCATTTATTCTGGAGATTTCTCTCCTGTGCTTTAGACCTTTTCTTTTCCTTCCATAGAAAATGGCTGTAAATCTCCATGTGCTGCTTTGCCACTGGTGTTTCAGTCCATCCCATCTCCCACATTTGCAGATTTTCTGCATTTTCATACAATCCTAGAATGCTTTGGGGTGGAAAGAATCTTGAACATCAACTAGATTCAACCCCCTGCCATGGCAGCATCTTCCACTAACCCAGGTGGCTCCAAGCACCATCCCACC
>NW_008658600.1:13835-17594 GCF_000695815.1 Acanthisitta chloris | reverse complement strand
CTCTGGGAAATCCATTCCAGTGCCTCAGCACCCTCACAGAGAGGAATTCCTTCCCAATATCCCATCTATCCCTGCCCTCTGGCAGTGGGAAGCCATTCCCTGTGTCCTGTCCCTCCATCCCTTGTCCCAAGTCTCTCTGCAGCTCTCCTGGAGCCCTTTAGGCACTGGAAGGGGCTCTAAGGTCTCCCTGGAGCCTTTTCCTCTCCAACCTGCCCTTGAGCACTTCCAAGGATGGACCAGCCACAGCTTATCTGTGCCTCACACCTTCACAGCTAAGATTTTTCACTCCTTCCACCATCCTCTACATTTGAAATCTCAATATAACTCACATTTTTTCTTTCTTTTTGTTCATATTTGCTCTAAATATCCCATGGGTGCAACTTTTCTGCCTGTCATACAGAGTTTGTCTTGCTTCAGAGGGGTGTGCTAATCCTTCTGCCTTGGAAGAATCTTGTTTGCATCAGGATTCCTGATGCTGGAGGGTTGATGCTTCCTTAAGAGCAGCACTGAGCACCCTGAGTATGAGCTGCTGGGACAGTTGGGTATTGGCAGGTTAATAGTGAGATCTCATGCCACTGACAGCTCTCAGCTCTTCTCTGGGTGCTTATCTGCCTTCTGAACACGGTTTGGGAGTGATAAGGGCTCAGCTTATTAAAGGCTGAGCCCACGTTCTGGCAGCACTGAGGCTCTGGCTTTGAATTTCCTGCTTTTTGTTCGTTTGGGAAAAGGCCAAATTAATCTTTGGTATAAACATACTGAGTCCAGTGAGTTCACAGGGAGGAGTGGGACTTAGGTCATGCACATGTGGGGCAGAGCCCAGGCAGGGAGGGAGAAAGTTGCACAGGAATAGGGAAGAACTTGTCTCTTTTTCTTTGGCATCTTTTGCTTTCAAGGAAGAGAGATAATCTTGGAGAAAGAATCATAGAATCATGGGACAGCTTGGGTTGGAAAGGACCTTAAAGCTCATCTCATCCCACCCCTTGCAATGGGCAGGGACACCTTCCACTAGCCCAGGTTGCTCCAAGCCCCTGGAACACTCCCAGGGATGGAGCAGCCACAGCTTTTCTGGACAACCTGTGCCAGTATCTCAGCACCCTCACAGGGAAGAATTTCTCCCTAATATCTAATCTAACCCTACCCTCCTGCAGCTTGAAGCCATTGCCACTTGTCCTGTCACTCCATGCTCCTGTTAAAAGTCTCTCTCCAGCAATCCTGGAGCCCCTTTGGGCACTGGAAGGTGTTCTGAGCTCTCCCTGGAGCTTCTTTTCTCCCACCTGGCCTGGAACACTCCCAGGGATGGAGCAGCCACAGCTGCTCTGGGAAATCCATTCCAGTGCCTCAGCACCCTCAGACCCAACAATTCCTTCCCAATTATCCAATCTAAACCTACTCCCTGTCAGTTTAAAGCCATTGGAATGTTGTTTTGCCTTGGCAGTGGGTTGTGGTGAGTGCAGTGGGACTTTGGCTCTCAGCTCTGCGAACACAAATAAAACATGAAAATTTGGCAACTCTTATTTCATATTGACTGAATAGTTTATGATATGATACCACTCCTCCTGTTTTTTTCAGGGGGCACTTTTAAGAGGGCTCAGATCTAGAAGAAGCAGAGTGAATTTGTGCTTCTGGGGGTTGTATTGGTTTATTGTGTGATCTCAGGCAGCTTATGTTACATTCCTAATCCCAGGGGATGGAGTAATTCATACGGATCTTCAAATTTAGGTCATGTGCTCTGTGCTGTTGCATAGTTTGAGCAGTGTTTTAATGGCAGGGAGGGAAGGGAGAGGGGAAGGAAGACCCTGATATCAGGGAGAAAATGAATCCATCACTCCTAGTGTGTTTAGAGGACACTGATGTTCAGGTGAGTGGATGGATTGGGAAGAGGCAGTGGCTGGAGCAAGCTGTGTGCTGTGTTTTTGGGACACTCAGCTGGAAAGAGGCACAAAAAATTCCTTCTTCCCTCTGCTCCTCCTTCTATGTGTGGAAATTCTCTGTAATAATTAATGACATCGCTGTGTAGTTGGAGCCATGGAGAGATAATATTTCTCAGGATTTTACTTTATGGGCTGTTCATTCCAACAAGTAAAATGCACATTTGTCTCATGTGTGATATTAATTTTTTTCCCTGATTTGCCTTGTCCAAGCTTCAGATAAGGGAAAGAAACTACTCCATCCCTGGGAGTGTTCCAGGCCAGGTTGGACAGGGCTTTGGAGCAACCTGTGTCATCAAGTTTAGGGGTTTTGGGCTTTGAAAAAATTGAGATTTCTTTTTAAAGTAGTCACAGATCTTACATTGATTAACCTAATAACTGATGATAACAAGAGTGTGAAAAAGTACTGAAAGATTTCAGACCTTTTTTCCCCTGTAATTCTGGTGTTGGGTACAATGGTTATGCTGCTTCTTTTTTGCAAAACTGACTGAATTATCTGCAGTGGCTCATCTGCCATGGATCCTAATAAAATATTTGCAGTTGATGTGTTTATGTGCATAAAATAAACACACACTGGTTTTGAGCCATTATATAGCATTAAAGTCTCTTAGATCTAATCAATAGAATGTTCCATTAAATACAACAGAGCAAATTATGCTCCACTTCTTGTGTTCTGTTCTTTCAAAGGATGAAAACATTATTTTCCAGCAGCATATCTGTGACCATCCAGCTGCTGCTGTAGTAGCATAGGTACCTCTATGTGGCTGAGGAGGAGGAGGATGAGGTTGGAGCAGTTGTGTAGTAACACTGGTGGGTGTTTTCCTGCTTTCCCTTCCCATTCTCTCAGCCCTTCACTGGATTGGAGTCTGTGTCCCTGCCCTGTGTGGCTCTGGAGGGCTGAGTGACTGGTGGGTGCTGTCATGGCCAAGGGGATGAAGAGGTGAAGTAGAGTGAAGTATGGAATTATGAGGCAGGGAAGGATGAGATTCTCTCTGCTGTATTTTTTTGGCTTACAGTGGTTCTAGGTGAGTGTTGATAGACAATTTTGACAATGTGGGACTGACCTCCTGGCACCAAACCTCATTTTGAGCTCATGGCTTCTGAACCTTGGACGCTAACACCACAAACTTCCACCATGTTGGGTCCCACACATCTCATTGGAGCTGTTGCCTTGTCTGTATGAATACCACCAACCTCTGTTTCTTTCCAGAAATGTGTGTACTGTCGGAAGAGGATGAAGAAGGTGTCTGGTGCCTGCATCCAGTGCTCCTATGAGCATTGCTCCACCTCCTTCCACGTGACGTGCGCGCACGCGGCCGGAGTGCCCATGGAGCCGGACGACTGGCCCTACGTCGTGTCCATCACCTGCTTCAAACACAAAGCAGCAAACCACAATGTAAGGCTTTGGCTTGGCTTTGGCTTGGGTCTTTCGTTGGGTTTTGGGGGTGTTTTTAGGTCAGTTTCGCTGTGCCTGTGTTGGCTCAAGGGTTAGTACACTTGTCTGGGTAATGCAGAAGGGTTATCCGTGAAGCTGTTACTGGGAATGGCTTGAAACTGTCAGAGAGGAGATTTAGATTGGATATTGGGAGGAAATTGTTGGTTGTGGTGGGGGTGATGAGGCACTGGAATGGATTTCCCAAAGCAGCTGTGGCTGCTCCATCCCTGGGAGTGTTCCGGGCCAGGTGGGAGAAGAGAAGCTCCAGGGAGATCTTAGAGCCTCTTCCAGTGCCTAAAGGGGCTCCAAGAGAGCTGCAGAGGGACTTGGGACAAGGGATGGAGGGACAGGACACAGGGAATGGCTTCCCACTGCCGGAGGGCAGGGCTGGATGGG
>NW_008658600.1:5583-13742 GCF_000695815.1 Acanthisitta chloris | reverse complement strand
TGGATGATGCTTGAAGCAACCTGAGCTGGTGGAAGGTGTCCCTGCCCATGGCAGAGGGTGGGACTGGATGAGCTTTAAGCTCCTTCCAACCCAACCAGTCTGTGATTCTGTGATGTTCTGCTGCAGCTGTCACAAGTGCAGATGGCAACTGATTTCCTTTTGTCTCTCACACAGATTCCATTCCGCAGGGAGGTGACCCTGGGCCAGACTGTGATCACCAAGAACAGGAATGGCCTCTACTACAGGTGCAGAGTGATTGGCACAACCACACAGACATTCTATGAGGTCAACTTTGATGATGGTTCCTACAGTGACAATGTTTACCCAGAGAGCATTATTGTAAGTTGTGGAGATGATGTTGTAGTTGAGTGTAAAGTGTGGCATGTGCCTTCCTCTTCTGTGTGCTTTGGGGTGGAACAGCAAACTTAAAACTGAAGAAAAATGAAAATGAAAAAGTAAAGTTGCTGCTCACATAGAAAAATCTCATCCTGCTTTTCATTACAGTTCTTGTTCCTGACATGATCTCATTTATTTCTCTGTTCCTTTACAAAGATGTGATTTTGCTGTATGCAGATGACTTCACAGAAAGCACTGCTTGTTTTCAGTTGCATCCTATTTGTTTTGTGCTTGAATAATCTTATTTTTCCACTGACAAGTGTGATTCATGGGGGAAGGAGATTTGGCTGTAAGCACTTCTGGTTCAAAACAGGGAATTCACTTAATAGAGGGAATGTCTAGGAGAGGTTGACTTGGCAGCTCATGCATTGCCTTCCTGATTGTGCCACTGATTCACTGTGTTGCCCTGCTTGGTTTTGAGATAGAGGATATGTGATGGTTTGGGATTTGCAATGAGAAATGTCCCAGAACTGGGGACTGTCAGCAGAAGGAGGTGCCAATGTTGATTCCTAGTCTCTCATGCTTGTTTTGTTTAAGATGTCAGCAATTAATCACAAGTGCAGAAACTTAGCTTCTACCTAATTATAGTGTTATGTCTCAGCTTCCTTGAGCAGTGATTTTTAACACACCTCTAGTTTCTGAGCTTTGTTGGTGTTGACTTTCTAACCTCTTTCACTCTTGTCTTCAGAGCAGGGACTGCATCCAAATGGGTCCTCCTCTGGAGGGGGAGCTGGTTCAGCTGCAGTGGACGGATGGAATTGTCTATAAAGCCAAGTTTATTGCAGCCCAGATCAGTCAGATTTACCAGGTGAGTATGGATGGTACCCAGGAGCTTCAGGGCCATGTGTCTGGTGGTTGTTTGAACTGTATAGCTCAGTGGTGTTGAATGTCTGCTCTGGCCATGAGGAGAATTTGCCCTCTGAAGTTGATATTTCACGTAGGCTAAAGAGAAAGAAAAGAAAAAAGTGTTAAAAGAGGGTCAGGATGAAAGTTTTCTGGGGCAGAATGTGGATGTATGGATAGACACACATCCAGACTCTTACCTGCTTCTAGCTCAGGTCAGAAGTGACCTACTCAAATACTCACTGGCAACTGGAGCTGAGTAGTCACAGACTGACTCAGGAAGGACCTGAAAGCTCATCTCATTCTACTCCCTACCATGAGCAGGGACACCTCCCACCAGCCCAGGATGCTCCAAGCCCCATCCAACCTGGCCTTGAGCACTCCCAGGGATGGGGCATCCACAGCTTCCCATCCTCATTATTTTAAGAACACCCAGAGATGAAATGCTTTCTCTGTGTGGATGCAGCAGGACAGTGGCAGAGCAAAGCTGGGCCCCTGGATACAGTGCTCAGCACACCCAAGTCTCTGCAGCTCTCTTGGAGCCCCTTGAGGCCCTGGAAGAGACTCTAAGATCTCCCTGGAGCTTCTCTTCTCCAGCCTGGCCTGGAACACTCCCAGGGATGGAGCAGCCACAGCTCCTCTGGACAAGACTTTCCACCCTGTGTTTGATGTATTTGTAAGAGCACAATAACCCCCTGGTCAGCTCACAGTGGGTTTGGTCATGCCTGAGAGGAGATGTGATCTGAGGTGACCCTGGTTGTGCATAAGGACAATCTAGAGCTCCATAAAGCTGTATTGTTATCCATGCTTGCCAGTTTAATCACAGCACAGGAAATTGTGGTGGATTTTTCAGCAGACAATCATCTGAAACGTGCTGTTCACAGATAGCGACAGGAAAATACACAGGAGGAGCTTGTGGTTTTCAGATCATGTATTACCTGTGAGCAAAGCTCTTCTCCAGAGGGAAAACAGCCTGGGTAGCTTTCCACATTGCTTCCCTCTGCACATGCTTGGCAGCAGAATTCTGCTTCAAAACACAGGGGCAGTTTTGCTGTGAAATGTGTGTTCATTGCTGAGCTTTATGTTTTAAACCTGCCTTATTTTGCAGTACCCTCCCAGTTCATACCTCAGTCTCTGTTTGGGGTGTTCAACTTTGCTTTTAAATTGAGACCAAATGACTCTCTTGGAACTTGCTGTAACCTGTGGGTCCAACCCATGGGTTATCTAAAGGGTCTAAGCCACATCAGGAGTTTGGAACTTAACTACCCATGGTCCAACCACTCTGGTGGTTAAGATGGCACTGCCCTCACTTCCCAATCCTGCTCTTCACCTACATCCTGCCCTCAACCTAGGAGTTGAGCTTGTGTCATGGATCTGCTGGTGCCTTGGCTCTTCCACCTTGAAATTCCTGTGTCCTTCTGACTCCATTACATAGTGATGCTCTAAAACCAGGGATTAAATAGGACCAGGAGCATCTTAAACCTCCTCAGCAGAGCTCATCTCTCAGAGCTTGAGCTCCCACCTGCCCAGTTATCCCAGCTGAAGGATTCTGCTCCATGACAGCCTGTGTAGGATGAGCTGCCAGACCTGGGCAATGCAGGAGGAGGAGTTGGGAGCACAGATGTTTTATTCCTTCTGGATTTGTCCAGCTTGAACCTGACACCCTTATTAAACTCTGGTCTGTGTCCTCCTGCTTTATCCAGAAAAGTGTATTCAGTCTTGTGAGCAAAGGAAATAAGAATCTCTTCAAAACTTTTAATAGTTTTAACATTTTCCTGTGCACATTTCCATGAATAAACATTCCTGGAACATCTGATGCATAATTCATGATATAATCAGTGCTTAGTGAAAAAGGATTTGAAGGGAGAAATTTTTTTTTTTTTTTTGTACCTGGCTGAATATTTCTGCTGGTTGAAATACAAATGTAGTTGAGGAGCTGGAGCTGTTTCCTTGTGACCTGTGAAAATGCTTTGTTTAAGATTAAAGAAATTCTTCTTGCCATGTTGGCCTGAACGCAGAGCTGCTTTTATTAGAAGGGAAAAGCTGCTTTGTTCAGGATGAGAATCAAAAATCAGGAGGAATGTACAGTGCTGTGCCTGGGAAAAGAGAGCAGAGGTGCTAGGCCAGCTGTAGTACTGATGTTTTGAAATCCATGGGAGCTCTGAATGAAACCACTTGGGCTGGATAAGACAGGAGTGTCTGAGCAGCACTGAAAGCAGCACTTGTTGGGGTTCAACATCCTTGCCAGAGCTTAGGGATGCTCATTCCACAGCAATCCTGGAGACACAGTGCCAAGAAGAGGCTCAGCCATGGGAACTGGCCCTTGATGCTTCCTTGGTATTCCCTGAAGGGACCAGCACAGGCTGGGAATGGACTGTGGGAGTGCTGGAGAAGGCCAAGTTGTGATTTCATTTCATCCTCTGCCTCTCTGCAGGTGGAGTTTGAAGATGGTTCTCAGCTCATGGTAAAGCGTGGGGATATTTATACCTTGGAGGAAGAACTTCCCAAGAGAGTGAAGTCTCGTCTGGTGAGTACCAAACTAACCCAGGATAAACCAGCTGGGGCTGTTTCCTGTGCAAAACCCCTTCCCATTTTCTTCCTGTCTTTTCTTAGACATTAGGTGAGTGCAGCTTCCAATTTCTGGGGCTGTAAAACCACTTGTCATTCTCCAAGTACAGAGAGAAGGAGAAATCCTTGCTGTGAATGCCTGAGAAGCAGCAAAATGCTTTTCCCTTGCATGTGTTCAGATTAGGTTTTTATTTTCTCTGGTTAAAAGATTATGTTCAGATCATTTTACACCATATGAGTTTAGTTATGTGGAGCCATTCTGTCCAAATGTGAGGTGAATTGGGCTACAGTTCAGTGCTTTCTGGAGAACTGATTAGCAACATGGGACCAAAACCTCTTTTCTCACCAAACAGGAGATTTACAATGTTCCTCTCACCTATAAATCTCTTAATCTAAAAGATCAGCCTGTCTTTAAGTGCATACAGTGGAATTACTGAGCCTAGAAAAAAGGAGGGATTTATTTCCTAGCTTTTATTTTTGGTTCCAGACTTGCTGGGTGTGTTCAAACCTGGTGCTTTAACCTGTAAAAACCATCTCATTTAAACAAACAATGACACTGGAGAACAGCCAATTTTCTTCTTCATTCTAACTGCAGCACAGGGGTGGATCCAGAGGCAGCCTGGGATAAGGTTCAGGATTTTGTCTCTTTTTAAGGAGGATGGTTCAACCTTCCCTTAAGGATATATGAACTGCTGTACCCAACCAGTGCTTCCCTGACCCTGGGGATGGATTTGTGGCAGCAGCAGCCCAACCAGTGCTTCCCTGACCCTGGGGGGATGGATTTGTGGCACCAGCAAGAGGTGCCCATCAGCAGAAATAGCCTGGGGATAGGCTGTTCTAGGGAGGGACCCAACCAGTGCTTCCCTGACCCTGGGGGGATGGATTTGTGGCACCAGCAAGAGGTGCCCATCAGCAGAAATAGCCTGGGGATAGGCTGTTCTAGGGAGGGACAAGTTGGAGAGGTGCCCATCAGCAGAAATAGCCTGGGCACAGGCTGTTCTAGGGAGGGATAAGTTGGAGGAAACTTTTGTTCCCTTTTTCCATGAAATCATCAAAGATTCTACCTCAAAAAACCCAACAACCCTTGTAAAATGCTTCTGTAAAGTATCTCTGGTGGCTTCTCCATCTTGTTTGAGTTTGTTTATCTCAGCAAGGCCTCATGGCCTAAATTTTAGAGGTTAATAATTTATCTTAGAATCATAGAATCAACCAGGTTGGAAAAGACCTCCAAGATCATCATGTCCAACCTTACCATGGTTACTAGACCATGGCACTAAGTGCCACATCTGGTTATCCTTGTAGGACTTCTGGTGGCAAAGCACCACCCTAGGATTCATTTTGAAGCCCTGCACAATATTTCAGTTTATTTCAGCTTTTCTAGTAATAAAGACAACATATTGGAGCCCTGAAATCCAGGATTTGGAAAGAAATGTGTTCTGTGCAGTGGAGACATCAGGCTTTGTAGCAGTTCCAGAGGAAGGAATGGAAGCTGGAAAGGGAATAGAAAGCTTTAAGTCTGGTTGAAAGCTAAAGCTTTTCTCCTGTGTTAGTGTTGGCAGCAGTGTTAGCTCTGTGATGTTCCTGGTGCTGTACCTGGAGCAGCAGGACAAAGGGGAAAAGCCATAAGAGATAATGATTTCTACCAAGAAACCACAGAATTCCAGGATGGATAAGGTTGGGAGGGACCACAGTGTGGTCATCTGGTCCCACCTCATCTCATTTGAGTGGAAGCAAATGAAATATATCTCAGTGGGGAGGGTAAGAGGAGGAAGAGAAGGAGTTGGGCCTGTTCAGACTTGAGAAGAGATGACTGGGAGGGACCTCATGGACTTGAGTCCATGAACAGGAAGTGCCAAGATGATGGATCAGACTCTTCTCAGTGGGGGAAAACCAATAAAACAAGAGGTAACAGCAAAAACTGATGCACTGAAAGTTCCACCTGAATAGGAGGAGGAACTTCTTCCCTGTGCAAACCCTGAGCACTGAACAGGTTGCCCAGAGAGGTTATGGATTTTCCCTCCCTAGAGATATTCAAGGTCTGGACTCAATCCTGAGCCATGTGCTCCAGGATGGCCCTGCCTGAGTAGGGAGGTGGGACCAGATGACCCATTGTGGTCCCTTCCAACCTGACTGTGTTGGTGTAGTGATCTCAAAAATGTTTTCTATGAGTCTTTGCTCAAAGACATTAGGGAAGCCCCAATTTCCCTTGTGTCCTGTACCAGGAGAAGAGGCAGAGGAGGATTAGGCATAAAGGGAATCATAGAGTCAACCAGGTTGGAAAAGACCTCAAAGATCGAGTCCAACCCTAAGGAGGATTGGTGAGGCAGGACCCAAATTGAAAACTATTCTGAGGCAGCTGGAAGGTTTCTCCTCCTAGTTTGGTTCCAGAATCCCAGAATTTTTCCTCCCAGCCATGTGCTTTGCATGTTTTGGAGTTCATTTCCCACAGGAACGTTCTGCCCCAGGTTGGGCCCTGCTGTCATATCCCTCAGCTGAGCTCCACACCTCACTCTGTGTCTCTGCCTTTCTCCTGCCCTGCCTTTAATGCTTGTGTTTCATGTCTCCTGCAGTCCCTGAGCACTGGGGCCCCTCAGGAAGATGTCTTTTCTGGAGATGAAGTGAGACCAGCCAAACGTCCCCGGCTGGGGAATCCCAGGAATCCTGAAGAATATGGACAAACCCCAGATTATTTGGCCTTTATGGAGAGCCTGTTGCAGACACAGTACCAACCTGGGACTCAGAACAACATGTTTTAACCAGGATGAATTCAAATGAGCAAATTAACCCTTTTGGAGTTGGTGGAAAAAATAAAATAAAATAAAACTAAGGAACTGTGGAATGAAAGACCAGCCCTGTGCAATAGTCTGCTGTGAATTTCTTTCATCTCCTCTTGGTTTGAACTGCAGGAAAACTCTGTCTGGCTGCACGCTACCTCTACCTTGCCAGGTATTGCTGACCAAGAGAGTGGAGAGCTTGGAAACCCTTCAGCCAGCATTTCACATGGAGACTTTGGAAGAGTTTCTACAGATGGAGCTTTGTGACTGGCTCTGGTTTGGTTTTGGTTTGTTGCCTTGCCAGGTATTGCTGACCAAGAGAGTGGAGAGCTTGGAAACCCTTCAGCCAGCATTTCACATGGAGACTTTGGAAGAGTTTCTACAGATGGAGCTTTGTGACTGGCTCTGGTTTGGTTTTGGTTTGTTGGGTTCTTTCTTTTTTTTTTTTTTTTTTCTTTTTTTTTTTTTTTTACATGAGGCTTGGAAAGGGTTAAAATTTAACAAAAGGACTTTTTCAAACCTGTCAAACTTTTTGTCTTTCAAGGTGCTATTACATTGACTACTGAAGCAGCCTTTGGAATAGTGTTTTCTGTACATAGATGTCACCTTTGTCAAGTTTTCTATGAATGAGCGTTGTTAAAAAAAAAAATAAGCAAGCAAAAAGAGAAAACAAAAGTTTCCACACACTCTAAAAAAAGACACACACACAGACACACAACATTTTTTTGCTAGATGGTGGCTTTAAAACAGAAATCAAGGAAATCCTCTCCCCTCCTCCCCCAAATGACTTGTGACTGGGGAGGAGAAGGGAGTGCAAGATGTCCTGGAAAAGTCTGGGTTCTTTTTCTTTTTTTTATTGTAAAGAAACACTATCTTCTTTGAAAGATGGGGAAAGAAACGTTTCAGAGCTGGAATGTTTCTCTCCCATCAGCTCTCTCCAGGCCCTGAGGTTGGATGTGACACCAGGGGAGAGCCTGAGGGGAAAAAATGGCCACATTTGGGTCATTCTTGGCATCTTCCTTCCCCATCTTTGCCATCACAGTTGCTTTCTAGTTCCAGATGAGCATGGCTTTCAGTTCCAATATGCCCCTCTGGTTTGGCAAGTGTTCTGTTGCTGCTTGTGTTAGTTCCTTATGAGCCATCCCCTTCCCCCTGGGCTGAGAGCTCTGAGGGGTCTCTCCAACTCTCTGCTAGACACATCTCCCTTAGGATCCTTTGCCCTTCCTTTGTTCTCCTTATTTTTATTTTTTAAGTATTATTATTATTTTATTTTTTTGAGTTGTGCTCCTTTACAGTGTGAGAATCATTCCATGACAGAAGCCTGGGAGGTGTTTGTATGTTGTTTTGGTTTTTTTTTTTCCTTTGAATCCTATTAAAGAAGAGAATTCCCCAAACGTCTTTGATTGTCGTGACGTCTTTTACTTAAGTCAAGACTGAGTTACTCCTGGGGAAGAGGAATACAAGTCCTGCCTGTGATTGGACTCAGCTCACTGAGGACTTGAAGGAGCATTAAAGGCACAATCAAACCTGAAAGTATTGAGTGGGCAAATCTCACTTGGACACTTGGAAATCATAAAG
>NW_008658600.1:0-5551 GCF_000695815.1 Acanthisitta chloris | reverse complement strand
TGAAGTCACTGGAAAGTCTTCCCCTCTCTTTGGAGGACCTCAAGTCAGAGGGAGAGAACAAGGCAGCACTAGTAGAGAGCTGGAAGGGGCCAAGGGCACGTTGGACCCCTCAACTCCACACCCCACCCAGGCAATTGCACTACAACCTTTGCCACTTAGTTCCCTGTGATTACTGGATGGCAAGAGACAATATCCTTGGTTTGATCCTGAATTTTTGAAGCCCCTTTTGCAAGGTGCTCGTTGTTCCAGGGAGAGACTTTTGGTTTTTTTTTTAAAGCAGCATTCTAGCTGGATCTTGAAAAAGGGACTAAGTGGGAAGGATTTGTGGTTTAGCAGATGGTAGATTAGCATCTGAAGTAGAATAGAATAAAATGATTTCATTTGGGGTTTTGGGGTGTTTTTTTTTTCCCCTTTGGTTTTGTTCTCCCTTGGGAATTGGGAGTTCCTTTCCTCCCTGACCTCTGCTACGGGTTCTTGAGCACGTTGTGGATATTTGTAAGACCTCTCAAACAGGGTTGTGGTTTGTTTTTTTTTCCTTCACATTTGGGAGTTTTTTGACGTTTTCAGTAGTTGTCTCCACCATGGGGTTTTGGGGTGTTTTTTTTTTCCCCTTTGGTTTTGTTCTCCCTTGGGAATTGGGAGTTCCTTTCCTCCCTGACCTCTGCTACGGGTTCTTGAGCACGTTGTGGATATTTGTAAGACCTCTCAAACAGGGTTGTGGTTTGTTTTTTTTTCCTTCACATTTGGGAGTTTTTTGACGTTTTCAGTAGTTGTCTCCACCAATAAAAAAACAAAACAAAACACCAAACTGAGACTAATAAAAGTTGCAAACATTGGCAAGGTTCTTCCAAGCCTCGGTTGTTCCTCCTCTAGACTTGTCTCCTGTCTCTTAAGATATGATTTCATCCCAAACTTACTTTGTGTAAAAGACTTTAGAGTGTTGCTAGGCCATGAGAGAAATATTTCAAGCAACTGGAAGAGAAATTTAAGCAGCAGAGATTTTTTTTGTTGGGGATAGGAGGGAAGGGTGGGATGGGCTGAGGAGTTTCCTCTGCATGTTCAAGCCCTGACTGCAGTAACAGAATTGCTGTGTCCATATCAAGAACCTTTTCAAACTACTATTTACATTGTAAAGCCAAAAGTGTTTCCTCCTCCCATATCCACACACTGATTTATGTTGGAAAGTGAACCTGGAACTGTCTAATGCCTTTCCTTGGGGCAAAGGTTTTCTCTCTTTTTCTGTGGTTTTTTAAATCCTTCCTTTTGGTTTAGGAATGGCTTGTGCAAGTTTGGGATAAGAACTCTCTTGGTGGCCCCTGGGACTATTGAAAAAGAAATAGGAAATGCACCTTCCTCCCCTTTCCTCCAGTGAAATATATTTGTAAGTGTCTGATTATGTGCTAGAAAACCCATTTTTTTTTCCTTTCTCCCCCTGGATTAAGGCTGTGATGTATTTTTTTTGCCTATTTTTTTTCCTCTGCCTCTAGGTTCCAAATGAATTAAAGGCTGTTGAGCATTTCAGAGTGACACTTTTTGGGGAGTTGGAATCTCTTCATTTTGAAGTTGAAAGTCTTTTGTACTGCAGGAGCAGGAGGCTGATAGAGCTGAGCCAAGAGAAGCTGAGGCTGATGGAGAAGATGATCTTTTCCTTCCTCTGGTCCCTGCAGGAGCAGAGATCTGTCCCTGCAGCTCTTCCCACAGTGAAGAACCAAACTTGCAACACATTTTTGTCCAAGGTTTAGGATTTGTTCCATCTGACTTGTTGCTGAGAACTGTTTACTAAATAGCCAGAGGTGGTTCCAAAATCCTTTAGCCTTTAAATCACCACTTTCCTCCTTCCTTTTAGGATCTACTTTCTGCCTTTCCAGCCCTTGGAGCCTCCTAAAACAGCATCTTCTGAACCTTCACTTCAACACCTTCATTTCCCATCCTGAGCCCTGACATTTGTTGACAAATTCCTCTCCAGTTGGTGCAGGATGGAGGCTAATGCTGCAGGTTATGTGAAAATTCTCCAACTTTTCCAGTCTTTTGCAGCTTAATAATTTTTCTCGAGGTGATCTGAAGAATTATCCAAGTGGGAAGAAGCTGCTGATAGGATCTCTGTTGGAATTTACACCCACACAAAGCTTACCTAGGAGTTGAAGGTCTTTTGTATTGCTGTAGGAAGAACTAATGTAGTTTTAGAGCTGCACAGACTTCCCAGGATGTGCCTGGATCTGGGATCAAAAGGCATCAACCTCTCCACGGCTCTTACAGGGTGGAAAAGGAACTTCCATGCAAAATCCCCATGGGTTTGTTGCTCCCTCATTGCTGCACTGAAATGTGGATGATGAGAGGTTATAGGAGAGACTGAGCTGTGCCCAGGGAGGCCTCAGGAGGATGCTGGGAATGGAATGCTGTCTTGGTGCTTTGCTTCCTACACTTCTCTGTGGCTAAGCACCAGTCAGGGCTGGATGGAAGAGTGTGGATGAGCAGAACTCTTTGCCTTCCTCCTCTAGGCTCTCCATGTTCCTTAGCCCTGCAGAAGGTTATTTGTGGTGTCTGTTAAGCTGCTCCTACTAATGCAGAGTTGAGTTTCCTCCTTTGGCTTTTCCATGCTCTCCATTTGTGCTGAGGCAATAGAATGGATTGCCCAGAAAAGCTGTGGCTGCTCCATCCCTGGGAGTGTTCCAGGCCAGGCTGAAATGAGTGACATGGTTGGACTTGATGATCTTAGAGGTCTCCTCCAACCTTGATGATTCTATGAAGAAACCTGGTCTAGTAGGAGATGTCCCTGCCCATGGCAGGGGGTGGAACAAGACAAGCTTTAAGGTCCTTCCCAACCCATTCTGTGATTCTATATTTCCCTTTTTCCTTTGGAAAGGACAAGGATTACATGGACAACTAACACCAGCAGTGTTGTTTGGGTGAGGCTGTTCAGTCTCTAAGGCCTGATGGAACAGTCACCACTTTGTCCTCTGCTGGAACTGAAATTTTGGTTCTCATTTGACTTTCCTATGGAAACAACTCTCCTTGCAGATGCATTTCTGCCAATCTCCAGCAGGAACATTCCCACACTTAGGATTTTGTGCCTTCCCATCCTCAGCCTCTCGTGGCTTCCACCTCTACCCCTCATACTGGGAAGGACTCGCAGGTTCCCAGTCACTCCCTCCCCAGTTACTCACTCCTTCCACTTTACTTTTGGGACTATTCACTTCAGGGAAAGGGCAGATGATGGGAACACCTTGTCACATGCTGCAGACATCTGTGCTCTGCCCAGTTTTGCAGAACTCCTATTTCTCGAGGTTATTCCGTGAGGATTTTACTCTGTTCCTCTTCCCTTGCTGCTCGTATTAGTTCTTCATCAGTAGTTCTCCTTCAGCTTGAACAAATCGCACCAGTTTAATAAAATTCCTCATTAAACAGGTGCAATTCCCTTCTGGAAGCATTCCCATGTTTTGGGCAGAGCAGTTTACTTGGGGAGTTTTGGCTTAAGGGGAATCAGGAGCTGTTTTAAACCCAAACTTGGCTTTGAAGGTTCTCTTTAGCTTAAAAGCAGTTTGAGTTGGAATTTCTCACCAGGACACACATTTCTCTGAGGACTGGGAGGAAGATGGAGGCAGAGGAGTTGTTGCTGGTGTTGGTTCTCTCCCTAAATTTCCTCACAGCACAAGGTGAAGCCTTTCCTGCAGGACATTCCTTTGCTGCTGCTGTAGATTTCAACTCCTCATTACTTTCCTTGTTTGGGCAGCTTTGTCCTGCTCTCCAAACAGATAGAAGTGGTCAAAAAAGCTTTTTAGCACTGACTCAATGGTTGCAAAGCTCTGACATGCAAACAGACCAAGCTGGAGGGAGAGCAAGTTCCTAGAAGAGCTTCCCCAGGGATGTGGTTGTGTTTGGATTAAAGCAAGGAGCAGCAGTGCCTGTGTGGAGCAGAGCTGTCCCTCTCACCAGGTAGGTGTGATAACAGTTACCTGCAGCTACTTTCACACTCTCTGTCATCTGAGAGAGTTATTGCTGCTCCCACACCTGTATGGGAATCACAGAGCAACCACATGAGGAACATCTCTGGTGGTCCATGTGGTATTTGTTTCTTGGGTCAGAAGGACAGTTTATCCCATAATCTCATGATAGGTTAATGAGAATCATAGAATCATGGAATATCCTGAGCTGGAAGGGACCCACAAGGAGCAAATCCAACTCCTGTCCCTGCACAGACACCCCAACAATGCACCCTGAGAGCATTGGGCAAACACTCCTGGAGCTCTGTCAGCCTTGGGGCTGTGCCCACTGCCCTGGGGAGCTGTTCAGTGCCCAAACACCTCTGGGGGAAGAACCTTGTCCTGATATCCAACCTAACCCTGTTCCAGTGCCCAAACACCTCAGGGAGAAGAATCTTCTCCTAATCTCCAACCTAACCCTCCCTGACACAGCTCCAGCTGTTCCCTTGGCTCCTGTCACTGGTCACATAGTGAGGAGACCACAGGTCACCCATGAGAAGATCCTGTGGATGGGTTTAACCCCATGAAATTTAACCAGTGTCTGGTTCAGAGCACCTGATACAGATGATTCCTGCAGTGCTCCTGGAGCTTGCCAACAGGAATAAACCAAAAACAAAGTACTGGAGACTCCAGCAAAGTCACTTTGAAGGAATTCCTGTGGGTTCCTCATTTCCAGTCCCAAGTTCGGGTCATCTCTTGCTCCTCATCCTGTGATGAGCACACACACTCCTAAAAAAGGCAAACCAGTTTTGGTCCAGTACTGAGCTGGAGCTGCTGACATAGAATTATTTGGTAGCTTTGACAGCAGAAGAGAAGTCCTTGGGTTTCTTGCTCCCCATAAGGAAATCAGTGGGACTTATTCATTCTGCAGGAGAGCAGCAAAACAATTAAATTTTTACCTTCCACGAGGGAAAACGTAAAGGTCACTGTGCAAATACTGTTTGGAATTACACAGCCACCACAGCTTAACCACTTTTCCTGTGGAATAAATAGGAATTTGGCTGTGTTTCAGCACAGTTGACTTTGGCTTACCTCTCCACCCCAGCCTTGCCATTTCTGATGCCAGCTGCTAATATCCCCCAGCAAACGAGCTCGTGGCCAAGCTGTCTCTGAAACAGGAGCAATACCCTCCCCTGTGCCCCAGATCAGGGTTTAAAAATAAATAAATGGCCAGATCCACTGCTCAGCTGCTTCACTGAGCAGAGCCATCTCTACAAAACACAGTAAATTGTCTTTGATTGGGAGTGAATGGTCAGTTAACCATGAGCCAAGCCAAGATGCTGCTGCTGTGCAGAAGAGCAGGGATTCATCTGCCTGACTAAAAGGATCAAATCTGACTTGTTTGTAGGTGTAGAAGGACTCCTGGACAGTTTTCTCCATGGAGAAGGAATGAGGAGTTGTTTGTAGGTGTAGAAGAACTCCATGGACAGTTTTCTCCATGGTGAAACAATGAGGAGTTGTTTGTAGGTACAGAAGAGCTCCACGGACAGTTTTCTCCATGGGGAAGGAATGAGGAGTTGTTTGTAGGTGTAGAAGAACTCCATGGACAGTTTTCTCCATGGTGAAACAAT
>NW_008658599.1:28426-30277 GCF_000695815.1 Acanthisitta chloris | reverse complement strand
TGTGTGTGTGTGTGTGAAAATTGTGTCTGAAACAAAAGCATATGTTAACATTTACAAATGTAGAGTGATTTCATTTCATACCTTCAGATTTGATTCCTCTGGGTCTGATGCAATGCATTCTCACTCCTGACTATTCCCAGCTGTTGAAATGGCCTTTGGGAACACAGGCTTCCTGAGAGCTACTCTACCTCTCACTAGGTCTGAACCAGGCACAGTATGGCAGGGAGATACAAATTTTTTCACAAATCAAATACACTTCAGGAACAAAGAATTAAATTTGTTTTAATTTTCTCATGTAGCTCACATTAGTAGTTTGATATTTAGGTGTCAGAAAGGTTGTGCATGTGTAATGTCTAGTCATGTTATGAACACCTGAGATAAAAAGTTTACAGTTACAGTTACAAAATACCCAAGATTAAAAGTTCATGGGTGGTTTCCCTCCATTGCTTTGGCTGTGGGAAACTCAAAACCTCAGCAATGCAGTCATAGGACAGGCTGTTTGAAGCTTGGGAGCCATTTTCATCTGATAACAGCCTATTTGAAGATGTTCCCACAGGTCTAGTCCCTTTAATTATAGGAAGAATGACTTTCATGTCACTGTCACAGGCATGCATTGACCAGAGATAAATACTGGTGTTCTTTTGGTTAAGCTTCACAAGAGAGAAACAAATCTTGAAACACTATTGTTAGAACTTTCCAGTCCAGCTGTAATTTTTGATTTGCCATTTCAAAGAGCCTACAGCATCATAAAGGTGTTTATGTGTCTGGTAATGTATGCTAAAAGCTGTTCCACTTCCTAAATATGAAAATGAGCCACATAATAATGATAACAATTTAGGTTTTTTTCATAACACCTACTGATCCCAAAGAAAATGCTGCCATCAACAAGGATGAATAGAGAGCTACCACTGAATGTCACTTCACTGGTTTGCTCCAATGTTGCCCTTTCTTAAAAGGCTAGTATAATCTTTTAAGTCTTTTACCATATATGGGTCCAACAGCTAAATAAATAATAAAAAACAATCCAGTATTTTTAGAAATCCACTGGATCGAAGATTATTGGTAGAGCAAAGCTATCGCACAGAAGATTCTGTCTGTCTTGGAGAATGGGGACACTGGAAAATGTATTTGTTTCCTGCCAGAAATAGTAAAAAAAAATGTTCTTGAAACTGATTTTAATTGTTGCTGGTTTTCATAAATCACTTACTGATGGTGGTCATCTTGCTAAAGTAAGGGTCACACACAAACATTTCTGATAGCTCACTGTGAGAAGCTGCAAGCAGACTTCCAGACCACCTAAAGATGTCTGAGGCGTGTCTGAGGCAAAAGACGTGTTCTGACACTCATTCCTTGCATCCAAAAAGTGAGTCTGCAGCTCTGTTTCAGACAGAAATTAACAGATTGAACCTAGCCACAACTTTGTTTTTGAATCCATACTTCAGGATAGATATCAGGCTCATGTTGGTACTCCAAAATGCTGACTGGAGAAGAATCAGCCAAAGGAGAAACCATGTTGTAATACTCAGTCTAGTTTGAAGAATCCCATCAGGATTAAATTCAACCACCTGTCAGTTTAACTGAATGTTTGCTATAGCATATATACAGAGCAAAAGTGAGTATTTGTGTATATTTTGAATGTCACCTTCCAAACTGGACCTTTATCTCTACCTGCTAATGGTGCACTGCTAGTAAAAAGAAAAGAACATTAAACCAAAGGCCATTTCTCATAATGAGAGCCAAGTCGGTGCTTTTCACCTTGGAAAAGGGTGGAGTGGATTTTCTGCCTACCCAGCAACACACCCAAAGAAGTTCACAATCATCAGGGATAAGGTTACGCCAGTTCACTGTCTG
>NW_008658599.1:27069-28376 GCF_000695815.1 Acanthisitta chloris | reverse complement strand
TATCTAGAGGAAAGCAGGCTCACATTGTCTTCCACCACTTGCTCCAGGAAACATGATATCATTCTCAAACAAAAGCGGGAAAGCTGACAGATCTATTGAGATGGGTGTGACTACAGCACACACCTTGCTGGTCAGCCCCTGAGGAAAATGCAGTGACTGGCAGCTCTTTGGTGCTGAGCTGTCTGTGCACTCCCATGTTTTCATACCTAATGCCTGCAGATGACTTTTGTTTCTCCTGTACTTGTGACTTAATAACTGCTGCTTACTTTCCATGTGAATTAGGTATGTGTCATCATGCAGAGAAACAGGAGAGACAAGAAAAGAATTAGTTGGAGTAACTGGACTTTCTTTTCTTCTCAATCCATAATGTTTACAGCACCAATTATCTCCTTAAAGTGTAAAGCTGGAAGTAATCTGAGAGCTAAATAGGTTGAATCATCGTGCAGCTAAACAATCAATAAACTGAAGCCACAAAAGAGTAATGTTATGCAATATACAGCCTATTACAGCAATCGCTGGACAAGAATACTTCCAAACTTGTTTTCAACAGATAACAAATAACATTTTTGCCTGTATTAACCTCTAGCCTTTTACAGCTACCAAAAATAACATCTCAACCTCATAATTCCACTGTTAACAGTAGTTAACATGCTGCTAATCAAGAAGATCTGAAAATTGTAAAGCCATTGTGAAGCAAGTTACACGGCAATGAGAACTTCTGCCTTTTCTTGCTACTTTCTGGTTTTCATTGCAGCACAATTTGCTGTTTTACAGCACATTACCTTTTTACTGTGAGATGGACTGGAAAATCCATGCATGACTCAGTGAAATGATTAGGAGTCAATTTAGAGTCTAAGTGTGAGTTGTATTTTTCTTTTACAGATTTTTACAGAAGAAACTCTCTAGAAAATCAAAATATGGATTGTAAAATCAGTAGTCAAACACTGAGCAGCTACAAATCTGATGGCAAGACAACAGCCTTCCTCAGAGCTCCGCTTGTGATAGGTTCAGTGAAGTATCTCTAACGTTAATGCTCCCAATACTGTAAATTACTATAATCTTTCTCCTATACCTTTCAATGGATATCTCTTATGACTAACTTCTGACTTGCTGAAATAATGACATTTGCTGATAATATTGAATTAGTATTTAACTGTATTTGAAGTGTTTTTAATTGATATTTTTCCCTCTTGTCCACTGATTTTCATTTAAATTCCAGTTGTGGAATCTTGTCTAAAAATCAGATACCAGAGTACCAACACACCTTAACTGCATGGCTAGTTCATAGAGTCAGTCACAGAAAACGT
>NW_008658599.1:20814-27025 GCF_000695815.1 Acanthisitta chloris | reverse complement strand
GACATCAATGGTTTCAAATTTGTGACCTTTATGAAAAAATTAATATCATTAGACCGCAAAGAAACCCTGCTGCAATGTGTGTATGTGTCAACAAATGACTTCAACAGTTAAAAGCAGAAGCAGTGGTTTCTACATGTAGCTAAATCATCCCCAATAGCTTGGCCTCAGACCTGCCTTCACTCGCTGTAAGAGCTCTGCACAGAGAGAAGTGGACTTACTGAAACAAACATAAATACTTAAATCAGTAAAGTTAGGTGCTGTAGTAAAGGGTATGGATCATGCGTTTTGTCTGCACATTGTGTGAGAAACAAGAAAAGCATGACAGGTCAACTACAGCTATTAAAGCAAAGCCTTACCTGAAATCAACAGGCTGAATCCATAAAGAACTAGGTGTGCTAAAGGGTCCATGTTTTCCAAAATATATCCATCCAGTTCTTACAGTTGCTCATGGAGTATCCTTTTCTCGGCGTAGATCTTTACCAGTTACTCTTGTCCTGCATGGTATGCTGTTTACAAGTTACAGGCAAGAAATCAGAGCACTGGTGCAGGCTGGAACAGTCTCATTGCCGTCCGAGTACAGGGAGTTTAAGTTCCTTTTTCCTGTTTCCTCTGTAGATTAGGATGGGAAAGGCAGGATCTTAAAGGCATTTTTGTGTCAGCGGGACTGTGAGGCAGTGCAAATCCCGTTCATCCAGCAATACATCAGAACAGTTATCTGAAGCTGCGGAAGAATCGGAGGACTGCTGTTGGTCACAGTCAGCAGAATAGGAACAATGATGGCATCCTCCAGTAAGCAGGAGAGCGCAAGTAGAAAGTCCTCCACCTAGGTACAGTAGGTGGAAAGTGTTATCCCCTCCTCAAAGTCCAGCCTGCAAACTTATCAGGGTGCTATCATCTTTCCCCTTTTTTATTTAATCCACATGGTAGCTGCTGGCTGCAATGCATTTCAGCACAAAGTAATGAAAATATGAAGTAAACAGTAACAAAGCAGCCAGATGAATCCAGTATAGACCAAAGCCATTGACAATCCAGCAAACTACTCTGTTAGTTCATGCATTTTGCTGGAAACAATTTTCTCTGCATTTGACAATTGGAAACAGACTGAAAACTTGTTACAATAATAAATCGCACACAGAGTTATTATGACTTCAGTGGGATTAAAATGCCCACATCACTGAGGGGGGTCTCAAAAACTCAGAAGTTAAACAAAATGTGAGGAAAAAATACAAAGAAAAACCCACCAAAAATTAAATAAATGGAAAGGCAGCACTCATATATATATAAACAGATCAGCGTATAAAGAGTAATCTCATTTTCCTCGACTAAACATGACAACATAGCATTTGAAAGTCCTGCAGTTCTGCCAAGAAGTTAACACCCAGAATTACTTTTATGGAAGTATAGAAAAGGGAACATTCAGCATAATTTTGGAAATAGGGTATGGGTTGATCCTACTTTGATTGAATTTCCTTTTAGCCTTTGACTGATGTAGATTTCACAAAGGAGGTCCTTTACACCCAAAATCTATTGCCATCTGAAAAGGTTACAACCACAGCAAATTTCAAGGCAGTAACCCAGAGTTGTTCCTTATGTGCATCTCCCTCTCTGCTCCTTCCCATATAACTGAAGGTCAAACCAAGTAGGAACTTATGTTGAAAATACCCTCTGGGTGCAAAACCATAGTGTGAGGTCTGAACATTACTAAAATTACTTTTCTGTGCTTACGGGAATCAGAATGTGAGATATCCATAATTTTCAAAAAATTGTGGCAGTCAGGTGACGTCCCTGATGACTGGAAAAGGCAAATACAACCCCCATTTTTAAAAAGGAGAAAGCTGAAGACCTAGGGAACTACAGACCAGTAGGTCTCACCTCTGACTCAAGATAGTATTATGGAGCAGATTCTCCTGAAAACTATGCTAAGGCATTGGGAAACAAAGAGGTGATTGGTAACAGGAAACATGGGTTTACAAAGGGCAAATCATGCCTGACACATCTGGTGACCTTCTATGCTATGGCTGCAGCATTGGTGGATGGGTTAGAGCAACTGATACCATCTACCAGGACTTAGGCAAAGTGCTTGACACTGTTCCACATGACATCCTTGTCTCTAAATGGATGGATTTAGAGACGCTAAATGGATGGATGGACCATCATGGATAAAGAACTGGCTGGATGGTCACATGAAAAGAGTTGTGGTCAACAGCTCATTGTTCATGTGGAGACCAGTGGTGTCCCTCAGGGGTCAGTAATGTTGCCAATACTGATCTTTAAGGTCCATTCCAACCCCTTAACATTCTATGATTCTGTGATACTTACCTGGTCTACTTTCACACTACAGCACACATATATTTTGTTCATCTAAGATTTTGGAAAGCATCTACTCTTCTTCTACTCCTAGACATGAAACAGCAGTGATTACCTGTGCTCCAATTGCATGCTAACCTTTAAGACCCTGCTGGTATTAGGTCCCTTCAATATCAGAATACTTAGTGCATTACCAGATGCTAAGTATTATCATATTTCCTATCTAGTGGATAACTCTGGTCTGTTGTTCCTTTAGCCTGATTCTAAGCTAGTCTATCCTTGATTTTGTTACTCGTCTTTTCATTTGCTGAGTGATGGGGAGGTTGGGAGACATTAAATAACTTCAGTCAAGGCTGTGGTTCTCCAGATTGCTGTTGTAAGCTCAGAGGGGTTTTTAAACTTTTAATTTATATATTACTTCCCTAGGCATAAAGAGATCACTAAGGAGAAATGCATCATGTCTCCATTTTAAATGCATCTAAATGCAAAGCAATGCATAGAGACTACTGCTGATACTGATTTTGCAATATGCATAATGGGCCAGGTCAGCTGTTCATTCTTTTTTTGAGAAATTGACTTGCGCCTTCTGATAATTTCACCTGCCATGACAAGGTAGATGTGGATCCAGGATAGCGTGGACAGTTTAAGTATGCAGCACTCCACAAATACAAGAAGGTTACAAAGACCTGGTGAAGCCAGAAGAGAGGAAATACATACATAACCAAGTCAGAATTTGCTTGGGATACCAGCCTCAGCAAGCTCATGTATTTGTTCTGTTTCATTACAAAATCTCATTTTCAGGGAAATAAAGAATAGCATCTATATAATTCAGCAAACATTGAAGTACTTGTTTATGTGTAATAATGTTTAAGCTTAGCTCTGTTTGGAAGGCTTCTAAGTGTGGCAGTTTGAATATTGCTCCCACTGATGTAAAAATTATTCACATGATAAGCTTTTGCTAGACTGTAGAATTTAAAGGATTTCAGTATTCTGGCTTATTCCTGCTCAAAATTAAGTGACTGACAGCCCTACCTTCCATGTGAATCTAATCATATTTCATGTGATTAGAATTCAAGTCTTCCCTCTAATGTTCTGTTGCATAAACTAAAAACTGTATGATCTGATCTCCCCTCTAATTAGTGCCCAAAACAAAAGTGCAGTAGAATTGTCTGTACTCTCCACCAATGAGCAATGATACCATTGCAGGACCCTATGCATGAGTCCACCTCTTGCTACCTAGTCCTCAGCTGACATTGGAAGATCTATGAACCAAAGGATCTCAGTCTGAATTCACTATTAATGAGCTGAAAAACTGGAAACAGCCTTTGGCAAAACCAGATTGCCGGTAAAAGAAACTGGGCTAAAAATTAAAATGGCATGAGGAATAAAATATGCTACCGAGTTACTCTAACTTGCTGCATATGGGCTGTTGACTACCAGGCTGGCCAATGAGCATGCCCATGGCACATCCTCAGGTGGGTATGTAGCTGTTATTTGGGCCACATAGACTACACTCTTTGTCTTTTCTCAAGGTACTTGGAAAGATTCTGAAAGACAATTTCCCCTCAGGAACATCAGTTTTGGTGGTGGTCAGCTGCTGATTCAAACATATCAACATTCACATCTAACTTAACACCTATCACAAAGGCATGCATGAGTTTTTCAGTTAGCTGCATCAGGGAAACACATTGTCTTTCAACATGTAAATACAACCCTAGCATAAAACATGGTTTTTCAAAACTCTGTTTGCTGAAGGCTAATTTTATGATCTGTCAAGTGCCCTGAACTCCTGACATCAGGCCTTCCTCTTTAGATAAGCAGCACACTTGTCTCAAGGACAATCCATTCATACATGCTGTACCACATGGAAATATGTGAGGAGGAAGAAGAAACAATGCCTCTCTGCACTTCTTTAATCAGGTAGATGTGTTAGCAGAAATCACATATCCTCTTGCAGTGTCTGGCTGTATTATGTTTTTTGGAACCAAGCCATTACTTTGGCCTTGACATGATGTTAATATGTATTAGTAGGAGGTAGTAAAGGAACTTGAGGAATTATTACTTGCCACAATCAGCTAATGTAAAACAGAGGCTCATAAATGATGGAATTTAGGCTTTTCTCAAACAGATGATGTTCTTCTCTGCACCACAGTCTATGTCACTGAGGCCAGCCACAGCCCTTAAGCCATCTATTCTGGATCACCTCGAAGTGAGACATACCAGCCAGGTGGCCAGTGAGAGGACACGTCTAGTTGTTCACTTAAGCAGTCAGGATGGTGACTACCCCTAGCAATTCAGTGGCAGTGTAGTTAAGTGGAGGTAAAGGTTTCAGGGTACATAGTCAAAGATAACCCATGCAAATGTGGAAGGGAGTGTGGAGGAGTGGTGACAATGTAATGGGTGGGTCTGAGAAACTTTCAGATTGGGTAGAAAAGGTAACAGAATCTATTTTTCCGCTGCACCTCATTCTGAGGAGGTACAGTTACTTTACACTTTTTCGATTGCCTCTCCTGCATAGGCATACTCTAAAGGCAACTCAGGATTGCAAACATACCTGTAATACACTTTTTTTGTCCAGTGTTTTTGTTTTCTTTTTCAAAAAATGCTTCTCTTGGATGTTCAGGGAAATATAGCCGGCGAAATGGCTGAGTACTGAGCAGCCTACAGAACAGCCTTAGCCAAAGGCAGCTGTTGCCTTCCTGTCTTCCTTGATAGTGAAATCAAAGGGAATTTACTGCAATGGAATTAAATGCAGGATCTGATGGGAATCTCAGGTTTCTTTCAAGGGGAAAGTTCAGTTGATGAAACAACACAGGAATATTTTCAGGATTCTGTATCAGTGAAGTAATTGTGAAGGACCTCAAGCTGTTTGTCTAATGTCTATACTCTGAAAACTTTGTGAGTCACTTGTATCTTGCTGAAAAAGGCTGCAGGTACATTTTAGAATGGCCTGCCTGTTGTCAGCAGAAAGACGAAAGAAGTATTTTCTCTGTTCTACTACTGCTTTTCTACCTAATCTTTTTACAAAATATTTTGAAGGGCAAATTATGTGTTTATGTTTAATGGCAACAACAGTTTATCCAAGTTTCTGTAAAATAATAACATTGAATCACCCCAAATGATACACAACAATAAAAAATATAACTTCCCAAAGTAACAGGGCTTTAATGAGGCAAATTTCATATTTGTGCAATTTGGGAAAATAAAGACTAATTTCATATGCCATTTTATGCATGTGAAATTTAAAGATCTGACTATTGCTTTCAAGGACCTGGAAATGGGTCATGCCAATTAGATCTCAGGGGTAGCATTTTCAACCATTGAGATATAACTGGCAAAAATTACAAAAGTTCATCCTTAAAATCCTGTTTGCAGGACTCAGTATCTTCCACTTCACATTGTTAGTTTATTTTAATGTTAATTTTTATTTGATGACTGCATCATTTAGCTTTATTCAATTTTTACCAGGATTCAATGAGTACAATTTAGTGATAAATTTGCTGTCTACCTGCCTCTGCTTCCAAATTTGGGATTGGATATGTTGTAGAAATTTTGGAAGTCTGAAAATCTGAAGGCTTTATTTAGAATTTTTCTCTCATGCAAAACTGTTGAGGTGACAGATGCTACCAATAATTTCTACTACAAACATTATTTTCTTCTTCTTTTTTTCTTTTTCTTCCTTATTTTCAGAGGTGCTGAGTCCCCTTACACCACTTAAAACAGTATTTGTGAGCAAACTTGTGTTGTATGTTGGAGATAAAGGTCTTGCACCTTACTCATCCTTTCTGCACAGCAGAAATCTTGGGCCTGGTCCAAAGATACCAGTGCTCAGTGATCAAGCTCAGTCACTTTAAATGAATGTAGCTTTCAAGGAACTAGCTTTACAAGAGAAAACAAGAGGGGA
>NW_008658599.1:0-20792 GCF_000695815.1 Acanthisitta chloris | reverse complement strand
TTTTTTTTTTTTTTTAATGTGGGAGGTTTCCTCCATTTCCCATAATTGGCATATTGTCTAGTTAGTCCTTCCTGAGAGGAGAGCCTGCAAGTGTAGAGCACAAGTCAAGGCAAGGAACATTTTTTCCTCTGCTCAAAATTCTGTCAATCCCAACAAATGATTGATCAAAGCTGGCATGTGAATTCAGATCATCTCTGTAGTTATGAATGCTTAAAGGTTTGCTTTCTTTTTACTGAAGAAGAAAAAGATGACAGCTGTTATGTTTGGGAGTAATTCAGTTTCCCTTCTGAGTGACTGACCAGTTATCTGATGTGATAACTCCAAACTTGCTCTGGCTGGAGTTATCACATACAATGTATATATCATCTAACATTCAGCTGGTATTCACTACTGAGCATGTGTTTAAGCGAAATCAAATTTTATCACTGCTTTCAGAATCCGAGGGTTTTTCACTCCAGAAAATACATCCACCCCACCCAGATGACTTATAACAGTGAGACATGATACTCTGAAGACTAGTTATAAAGTAAGCATTTAATCTCTTTCTTCTCAAACTAAGATATTCTTATGGGTAGTGCCTCTTCATGAGGTCTATGTTACACCTTGTATTTTTGTTTTACACTTGCAGCAGAAAACCAGAAGCGTAATGAAAGATCTTACAGCAACTTCACCTTGGAAACCTATCCCTCTGATTGAGAAACAGCACCTACCAGCACTAAAAGCCATTAACTAATGTCATCAGGCAGAAAAGAACTGAAAAAGTATCTGTGTTCTGCCTGCTGGAATTGCTCACTGCAATTGTTCAGGAATATGGCATGGTGTCTTCTAAGCTCACTAAGAATAAATAAACTCATTTTTAAAGAAGAAAAGCTTTTTCGATCGCTGGCAAAAAGCAATGAAGGCAAAACAAGGGAAGATCAACAAGAGGATTCACTCTTGCCTGCAGCAAAAGTATGGTTTTGCCTGGAGATACAATGATATCCCTGAACATAGGGGAACAAGGTTGGTGCTGTGTCACTCCATCATGAACTGGGAACAATGGCAATTGTTCCTGAGCTCATCGTAAAGCAAAGCACAAACAACATAGCAATGACAGACCTTTCAATTGAAGACTTTGAAACTGAAATGCTTATTTTCATGTAGTGTGCCAATGAAGTGGGATTTGGAGTGAAACACATTGTCAAATGTGGTATCCTAATGGATCAGTGACACCTTACTGAAAGGGGAAAAGGTTAGGGAACTTTTAACAAACAGGACATATATAAGTCCATGGGGCTTGTTGGGATGCACCTACATGTGCAGAGGTAGCTGACTGATGGCATTGCAAGGTCATTCCTGATTACCTTTTTTTCATGGTGACAGGGAAGGGCTTCTGAAAACTGAAAGAAAGAAAATGTCACTCTGGATTTCAGGAAGAGTAAGAAGAGTGAACCAGGGTACAACAGGCTGGAGAACCTCATCTCAGTCCCTGAGAAAGTGGTGGTTCAACTTATGCTCGATACGTTTTCTAGACACATGAAGGATGGGAATGCGATCATGAGTAGAGAACATGGATTTATGACGTGGAAGTTATGCTTAACCAACTTGATAGTCTTCCACAATGAGGTAACTAGCTCAATGAGCAAGGAGAGAGGTGTGGATGCTGTTTACCTCAATATTAGCAAGTCATTTGACATGGTTTTCCATTAAATCCTCATAGATAAACTTGCAAAATATGGGTTAAGTAAGCAGACAGTGTAGTAGACTGAAAACTAGCTTGGGGCTCACTGTGTGATCAGTGGCCTGAAGTCCAGCTGGAGGCCAGTCAGTAGTGGAATACCTCAGGCATGGATACTGGGACCAATAATGTTTAACCCTTTCACTAATGATCTGGAATGGGTCAGAGTACACCCTCAGGAAGTTTGCAGATGACACAAAGCTGCGAGGAGTGGCTGATACATCAGATGGGTGTGCTGCTGTGCAGAGGGACTTAAACAGGTGAAGAAATGGGCAGCCAGGAATGTCATGAAGTTCCACAAAATACATGCACAGTTCTGCCCCTGTGAAGGAACAATCCAGGCACCTCATACACACTGAGGTGGTTGAAAATGAGCTTTGCTGAGAAGGGCCTTGGAGCCCTGCCTGGTGAACACCAAGGTGACCAAGAGCCAAGAATGCACAGCAAAAAAAGGCCAGCAGTACCCTGGGGTGTTAGGAAGAATACAGCCAGGAAGGCTGAGGGAGGTGATCCTTACCTCTATTCAGCCCTGGTGAGAGAGGTGAGCAGAAAACCTTGTAAGTATCTCCACCCCACAGATGCTGCTTGTTAATTAATGTCCGGTTAGTGTGCAGTCATGGCATAAAATGGATAAAGATTGCCTGGGTAGAGACCTGTGTTACTGGATTAGCATCTTGATGGACACACAGAAGCTTCTGTGAAAAAAACCATTGTGTGTCTGGTACTTAAATTGCATTTAAACAAAAATAAGAAGAGAGACTTTAAGAACTAGATATGGATACAATTTACTCAGTTCACTACTGGGAAAAAGTTAATAATCTCTCAGAGGAAGATTAAATGCTTGCTGTATAGCTCACCACTTAGAATCCATACAGTTCTTTTCAGCCATGGGTACTATGACCACAATCAAGGACCACAAGCATGAACTGTTAAAAGAAGAAATGACTGATGAGATCCTCTAAGAGAAACAAGCCATCTGGAGATCCTTCAACAGAACAAGAACAGCAGCATGCTGGAGAAAGGCAAGGTGGGGGTTATAAGAAGCATCTCCTGGGGAACACAACAAAATCCTGTAAACTTTACCAGGGCGTCTTACAGAAACACTACCACGGAATAAAACCTTCCCTTGGCCTGAGTGAAAGCAAATTTAAGGCAGTCTGTTTATTCAGTCTGCAGCTTTTTTCCATTGTTCATTAAAACATGTTATTCTAGCTCAAGTTGAAGTCAGGAGGTGATCTCTCTGTCTGATGGTTTGACTAGTGAGAATATTAGACTTCAACTTTATCTCAGCAAATAATGGGCTCTCTCTGGATTAGCTGAAACTCTGACAGGAAGGAAGAGACATTAGTGGGAATTTCCCCTAGATAACAGCCCTTGGTTTATAGAAATCATGTTCCATTATCTCTAAATATTATACAGACATAGATATACAGAGCAACAGCATTTACTATGTTGAATTTGCAAACACAAAGTTTTATCCAAAATGACAATCAGATTTGGAGAAATTTAGTGACAAAAATACAGAACTATTTTAATGGACTTAGCACATTTTCTAATTCTTTCTCTACTCCAGTTTTATGAAGTGCATAGTCTACCTATTTTCCTAAAAACACTTTTAAGAGGTAAATCCAGATACCACTGGTTTTTAGTACTTTTTAATGTAAAAGGCTAGATTGCTGTCTAAGCAAGATTTCTATCTATAGTTAACTGTGCTTCTTTCTCTTGATCAGGACTAGCTTACAACATACTAGATGCAGAAAACATATCAATAGTCAGTTTATAATTACATGTAGAATATGAGGGAAATATATAAATGAAAATTCTATGTAAAGGTTTTCTGAAGTTTCTGTATTATGAAACACATTGTTATTTTCTGTATTAGTCCCGTTCTTGTTCTACACTGAAACTCTTTCTGTGTATTTTTGTCAGAGGTTGCATATGACCCTGCAGCTTGAAACTGGAGGAGAAAACTTCACAGAAAATACAAATAATTTTGCCTGTTGTTTCCTTTATTGGTGAATACTACAGCAGTAAAATGTTCCACACAAAATCAGTATTAGCTGTGTTTCACTACTTTTTATCATAGTTCTCTCTTTATAATTACTTTTTTTAACAAAAGGAAGTTAATTCTCCATTAGGAAATGAAAATTTGTTGTAATTTGCTTTTATTGCAAGATTTTACACTATGAAGAAATTCTGAGTTAGAAGATGCTTGTTATCCTTAGGTGTTTCTTTACTTTGCATAAACTGCTATTTAAATTGGGATGGTATGCTGATATTACCATTCCTTTTATTATGCACTTAATTTAAGATAATGAGTATGAGAGCCTGTTAAACAGTACTCGGTTTGCCAGGGATAGGACTACAAGAAAAGTAGAAAATCAATGTGCAAAGCAGACTGAATTTTCACATTTGAGAGGCAGTCCAGCAATGGGCCTTGGAAACTCACTGACCAGCATTTCCCTTTTGTTTCTACAAGTTTCAAAAATTCAGAAGTTTATTTGTAAAAATCTTTAGCAGTTCAAAAGGAAGGATACTACCAAACCCTGTAACTTCTAAAAAGTTGGAAAAATACTTCTAAGGATATCTGTCACTGTAGTGGTGAGTGAATGAGCTCAGAAGTTCAACTTTTCATGCTGGCTGTGTACATCTCTCGTTGTTGGTCCATTGGGGCAGGAAGGAAGTGCCTGGGTTCAGTTCTTGGTGTTCTGTAAAGCTTCTATGAGAGCTTTGTTGTATTCTCTGACCAGCTTTCTCACATTCTTCATTATTGGCTGGTAGTCACTCTCCTGACTTTTTGTTGCTATGACTGATTAAAAGAATTAAGGAAACCAACTGCCAGTATAAATACGAGCATGATTAGAGATCACAAGGGAACCACAATGCAGTACATTTCCTTCTGTGAACACTGTCAAAGGTTGCAAATAGTGGAAAAAACTCAAATTGGGTAAAAAGATTTACACTAATTTACTAGCTACCATCTCATGCCAAGCATGGTAGGAAACAAAAAAAAGAGACTACATGCCTAAGTCAGTTTTGTTTTCATATATACAGGCAGTAGGTCCCTTGAGAAAACCTCTGCCCATTGCTACATTACAAACAAAACCATTTCAAGGCACTCAGCTATTTACAGCTATACAGTCTGGCACTTCAGAACTCTGGTCACAAAAGTTCCAGCCCAAGAAAGGAGTCCCTCTCGTTCTCGTAGCCCAAGCAGACACAGTACCCTGTATAAGGGTATGCACTTGGATAGGCAATACATCATAGCAAGTTAGGAGATGCTTTAATATCCTGATCAGCTTTTTCCTCTTCATTTATTTTAGAGCTTTTGCTGTTAGGATGGGTAGTATTTTAGAGTATTGCCTTAATAAAATATTCCTGTAGAGCCTCCTTCATAGAGGAGATGGCTCCCATTACATTACACTGTCCAAGACTTTTTTCAGAAGTTTTTCTAAGAACTAGAGTACTTATTAGATATGAAAAGTGGGATATTTGGTATATGAAAAAGACAACACTTTTAAAACTCATTATCATCATCATCATTACCATTATAATTATTATAATTTTATTATCATTATTATGATTTATCTGATGGCTAGGCTATTACAGAATTGCCTGAAATATATTCCTATGCCATTTTCTGAGACATGTAGCAGTGTCCATTCTCCAACACACTACACTGGATGGTGCAGTCTACTTTTGATGTTACTTTTACCAATTACATAATTATTGTAATCATAAAACAGTGATTCTGTACACTTAGAGATTTCAGATTGTTTCCTAAATCGTTTTAAAGAAGTAACTATCCTGCAGAGAATTCAGTGTCCGTAGAATATAAAGGTGCAGCTATACTGTACTCAGATCTTTACCATAACTATGGAGAATAATTAGTACAAAATGAGAAAAAGCATCAATTCTAATGAAAAACACTTCAGTGCTTTTGCAAATAAACGAATAATGATTTTGCTGATGTTTTGGAAGTTCTTATATTATTAGTGGAATATAACTCTTTAATTGGCATCACATGATGAGAGAGATATAATGCAGTTTCCCCAGTCCAGCTCCTTTTGCAGCTTTAGCATCTCCTTGTCATATCACATTTATCTGATTTTTACCTCTAACATGCAATTCCTCTTTTATTTGATAAGAAAAACATTAAATGTACCCAATTTATTGTTTACTTTTTAATCATTGCCATTTATGGTGGTTTAAACTGCAAAACACCATGTAAACACCATGCTCTCCAGACTGTCAAACAATGCTACACTTGAAGACTAATTTCAGATATGACTAGACAGATGTGAAGATGAACTTCATTTGAAACCTAGTAGCAAAACTGACCCAAAAGGAAAAACTCCAGACTGCAAGGCAAAGCTTATGCTTTAGGAACCCCTAAAATTGTTTTAGACAATGTATGCAAGTTTTGCAAAGGATTGCCTTTCCCCTCCTCCCCTGTCTCCTACTCCCCATTCCGTCCTGTCTTACTCCGCTGGAGGAAACACACTTCTTCCTCAATTAATACAGTGTGTGAATTTGACTGTATTTCTTAAAGAAAAGGATACATTCCTTCATCATAAAGTTATTTTGCTCATGGTGCTGCCACTTCCTCTCCAAATTTGTAAGCTGCAAACACAAAAAGAGCCAAAAATGAAAATGATAAATATTACCCACATACTTTATACAAGTAATCTCCAAAAAATGTTTTAGCAGTACCTTGTACCCTCTCACTTGATAAGATCAAAGTTATTTCACATAAGAAAACTCCCACAGAAATGAGAAACAATAGCAAAACTTTTTTTTCAATGATTAACCTGCATGTAATTTAGCCCTTCATAATCCATCTGTATAAAAGCACCGCACGCAACTGAAGTGGCAGATGAAAAAATCAGATTAGAATTCAAGACTTGTCATATCAATGTAGGCAAGTCAGAAGTTAAGCGAACACTGCAGGGAGATACTAATTCTCATTATGCTTCATATCATTTAAATGATCTCTTTTAAAAATCAGTAAGATCTAAAATCACCAAAGATACAATATTTCCTGACACTGTCTTGGACTCTGAGCCACACAGAAGAAACTTCCTTACTTCCATGGTTAAGTTTCCTGTCTGATGCCAGAAGCTGTGATAAGAACAGAGCTGCAGCAAGAAGATTGTAGGAGGTGTGGGTTATGTGCTGGCACTTCTTCAATACTTTCAGCATCAACAGGAAACTAATGTGGACATTATATCGATGGCTGCTTCCTTACAATACAATTTTATATTTGTTTTTCTGATGCTACTGTTCAAGGTTCTGCATTTCGAGATACGAAGATGTTATTTTTAAATGCAAAAACTGAAAATCATTCTGAGACTAAACTTTCAGTGGAAGCTAAGTTAATAAATCAGGAAAATATCGCCATATTTTACTTCAGAGCTTATTCTTAAGTTAGAAGAGATGAACATGGTTGCTATATTACTCAAATTTTGGCAGTGAAGAATCAGTTATCTAGTGTACTGGTTGACAGTAAATATAGCAGTAATTTATTTCCAAAACAACATATTTCTCACCAATTCGGATTTTTATTGTTCCCTTTGTCAATGTTGCTACACACAACATAGCCAGTAAAGGAGGCTAGATTTGAAATACTTACTGCCTGATACATAGAAAAGGAAACATTCAATGTATTTTTATAGTAACTTCTTGAAGGCCTGTTTACTTGTAAAATCGCCCAAGCCCTCACAATATATGAGCACTATTTGTACTTAAAATGCTTCATGCATTATCAAGTAATCAGCTATTATAAGAGATATCTTTATTCACCCTCACAATATTTACACTCATGACATAGAAAGTAAAGAAATAAATCCTTTTTGCACATGCTGAAATAGAAGTGCCACAGCTTAATGAACTGAAGAAATGCTGCACAACTACTATTTGATATAAAATTTTAAGCCTCATTATGCAAGTATCTTAACACTGGCTGGGTATACATTTCTGATCTATCTAATTTCTAGAAATAAGAATCTGATCTTGGCAGCAAAAATATATGCAATAGTAATAATCCTATGCTACAAATGTATACATATGCCTCAGTCAGAGCTATGCCTTGTCATCTTCTCCATGAAGTTCACTCCAGAAGAAAGTTAAACATGTACAAATATGACCTTCAGTACATAAGTGAATTAGAAGAAGTCACAGTTCTAAGGGACAAATATCTCAACAACCTCAAGCAATAAAAATCAGTAAAATGCATAGAAAATAATCAATTTCCATTTTCACCTTATTTTAACATTATCCATTTTCCTTCCGTGCATTCAAACCTATATGCCAGTGAAGTTCTGTTGCCAAAATGACAGCAGTTCATAGTGTTTATAATGAAAGAATCAAAGCTGCTCAAGAGGTTATAAACATCTTCTTTCCTGATTCATGTTTGAAATGTAAGTGTAAATATACTCACATACCAAAGTTCCTTAGGTTTAAAGAAGTCTGAACAAAGCCTAAAACTTCAGTGGTCTGCAAGGTGCAGAAGAATTGGAAAAAGGGAAACGGAATTACTAGCACACACTGCAAGTAAAAACTTACCATCGTAAGTTTAAAAGCAAAAGAGATCTTAGCTAATTAGTAGTGATTTTCTTTTCCTCTAGTTTCTTTCTAACTTGCTCCTCAAAACTACTCAAACAAAGGAAAGGCAAATGGGGGAGAGTTCTCAGCAAGACTAATGCAAACACTTAAACAAAGGATTTGCATAATTTTTAAGTTTAGAAAGACCTCTGCCTAGTAATCCAAAGTTTACAAGCAATTTATTGGCACAATATTAACTTTAGTTTGAAAACAGAAAATATGGCTACACACTTAGAACACATGACTTTGAAAACATTCTGAGAAGGATAAACAGATTCTGTCCATACAACACTTCATGTGTATGAGAAAACCAAAACTGAGATAGAAACAACTGAAGGGGTAACATGTAACTTGAGCTATACCTGAGAATGTGTCTCATTTTCTTGCAGCTCCCTCTTTAGCTTCTCATAGTCATTATTCAAGTGTTCCATTATTTTCTTGAAAGCACAGCTGCGTTTTGTTAATTTTTCTTTGTCATCCTGGAGTTTCTAGTTAGAAAAAAACCCAACACAACAGATTAATGGATGAGTTAATTTGCTGTGGGATTCAGGCAAAGTACTTACTTCACCTTTCAAGGTGCTGGTATTTTTTTCCTTTCAGAACCAGACCATACGCATAAAGAACTTACAGGCTTTTCCCTAGCAATGCATGCTATATCCTAAAAATGATACTTAATGATTATGACCAAGTTGTAGGCTTAGACCATACTGCATAAGCACAAGTGGGAACACTGTTCTGAGAATTTGTAGGAAATTCTCTTTTGTTTGTGTTCTGTGTTAGATTGCTAAATTCAGAGTCAGGGGTGGTCATAAATTACAGCAGAAGAGTTTAGCTGAATCACTAAAATGTGGAGATTTTGTTGAAGGAAGTTATCAAAATGTATCCAGCTGAGAATGTGCTACATGTACCCAGTGAGTAAGGCACACACATAAGCAGAGAAGCATTTGAACTCATTTGCACTGATGTGCAAGCCCAGTTTTCAGCTACCAGGTAGGACTCTCAGTCATAGAACTGGATTTCCCTCCACTAGCTGCTCAGAAGCACACAAATTCTGTTTCATTCCTTTCATTACCTTTTTCTTCTCTTCTCCTAATGCTTTCAGAGCTGGCAAATTGTTGTAGACCTCAACTTTTGCTTTTGTCTGTTCAATTTTGTCTTTCAGAGAAGTCAGTTCACCAACCATCTTGCCCTCCAACAGTTCCATCTTCTGAAGGTCCATCTGCAGTTTTTGAATCTCTAGATCACCAGATACACAATCTCTAATTAATAGTATTTTTTGTTTCATAATACATAGCACAGTACACAAACATTTATGCTATATTTAAGCAATATAAACAGCTCCTATATATCTTTCTGATTTTGATATTCATGGGACTGTTAATATGAAGGAAATAAAAAAATTTTATCTTTACAGTCATCCCATAAGTCAGACTCCTACATTACAACTACTCCACAAGTGAAGAGTAATGAAAATGTGGTGATTTCCTGCATCACAGTGTTTTTACTGTTATAATTTATAGCCTCAGATAATTTCCATTCTTAAAACAGTGGCGATAACTTACAAAAAGCTGACTGCAATAAAACAGACAATTTTTAAAAAGTACTTTTATTAGGTTTTTTAGCATTGTGTTGTTTTTGTTTATGCTGCTTTTATAGGGATAAGACTTAGTTCTATGAGAAAAACAAAAAGATAAAAAAAATAGCCAATTTATTTTAAAGAATTGCTCTATACAGGAAAACAGTTCCCTATCTCCACAGAATAAGAAGTGTCACAGCTTACTACATCAGCATGTGCATATAGCATTTACTTCTGACACTCCATTAAAAAGAAACAAGAGATGCATGTAATTAAAGGAATTAGAAATTTGAATGGATTCTTAGATGAAGAGAAATGTAATGACTGAAACTGTTCAGATGAGATGTATAAGAGAAGAAACAATACTCAAAATAGTAATATACTTAGACCAATTTTTGGGGATAAGGTATCTACCCTGAGTTTGGAAGGACTAGATGTAGCTAGACTTGTTTTGGATGGTTTTCTGACCTGCCTTGTCATTCTATTTTATTCATGTTCCTGAACATTAAAGAGGTGGCTACATCTTATATTTCAGATCTATGTCTAACTCAGAATAATGATACAAATAATGCAGGTTTTTTGCGTATATTCTAAAAATATCATGCAATGTGGGCTATTGGAAGGGATGAGATAGCACAAAGAAACTTCTCAGCATAGACTGTGTATTTTGCTCAGTCAGGTATGTGCTGATCACCTGGAAAAAAAGGGTAGAAAATTTTCCCCAAAACTTAACCAAGACAGTTTAAGTCTTTATGGCAGAAGGGAACAGATGTGTCTATGTGACAGAGGAAGAGTTCACTTTTCCAGAAACTGTGGGTATGGTTTCCTCAGTGGACTCATTTGCGGAAATGTCACCTGATGAAAATACTGTCATAGCAAGATTTTTATACTCATCTCTCTGCTTGTTTAGCTATGCCATATATGCATTTTTTTTAAAGTTAAATATTGGCTTTACTCAACATTTTTGGCTTATTACAGGGTGCTTGGGTGATTTCTTTAGGAACCTCAAAATAAATAAAAAGACAAGCCAAGATTTTTGTGTAGCATATGTAATTATCCCGAGGAATGCTGATCCATAAGGTAAGACTGAAAGAGTCCTGTAAGTGCAAAGAGCATTTATATAAATATGAAAAATTTCCATACCAGTATAAAGTATTAAAAATAAAATGTTTGGAACTGTATTCCATGTCTGTAATTCAATGCCTGCCTTCCACTGTAAAGAGCTTAAGAAAACATTTTCTCTGTGTCTACAGCATTTCATAACTGCACATAGTTTTACACTGAAGTTTCTGGTATAGGTCAATGACAGATTGTAAAGCACAGCTGAACAGAACACAGCTTTATTTCTCTTGTTCCTACAGCTCTGTGGTTTAAGGGCAGACAAATGCTTAAGGACCTCAATAAATGAAGGATTTAAGATCAGAAACAGTAAAGAATGTAATTATAAATTCAGGTTGGAGAGAATAGCCAAAACCAACTATAAATGTTGCTAAGGATTTATTTAGACTTATTCACAGCACTTTCAGTTTTTATTGAGTTGTTTTAATACCTATATTTTGTCATTTTAAAACAATACATAGTTAACTAATTGGAATTTATTTTACATATTAAGAGTAATAATAAGCTAAATGCCAAAAAGGTAGAAAGAACTGTAGATAGTTCTATTTATATACTGACAAAAACCATAGGGTAACAGCAATGGGTATTCCTATCCATTCACACTTTCTGTTGAAAAGGGAAGAAACTGAACAGGGTGAATTTTATCCTTATCCAGCAAGAGTCTCAATGAAAAAAACTCAAAACTAAAATAATCTGAGAACTCCTCTAGGAGAAGAGACAGGAAGAGGATGCAGCCCAGTTCCTTCTGATACGCCATGAAGTTGCAGTGTCTAGCATGTAGTGTGTACACAATAGCAAATTCTCAGAACAAACTACGGTGACCCAGGGAAATGTTTGGGAAACTATGCCATCAGCACTTTTGTTTACTCTTCATGGTTTCCTTTACTTTTTTTATTTTTTTAAGGGTTCTGCTGGTGGACTTTTTATATCCTTGTTATGGCAAGAAAATACGGAAACCCATATTTTAATCACAACAAAAGAATCCTGAAGATGACTGTGCTGCAATTCAAGGGTTAGGAAGAACTTCAGCTGTGTAAACTGAAGATTCACTGTATTTCGGAAAGAATCTTAAGTTGTTTATTACATTATCTCTGACTACTTGCTGTCAGACATTTACTTATGAATCATTTAAATGATCTGCTGAACATTAGGTACTGTAACTGTGTCCCCTTGCAGAGAAAGAAATGTCTTTCAGTAATGACTCTATAGTGCTATGTGCATCCAAAACATCCTTCTGTTGAAAAGTATTCAGATTTGATGCTTACATGAAAGAATAAAAGGTCACATTTGAACTTCTAATGCATTTTAGAACTTTTTAAACTACACTAGAACTGAACTGCAAAATTAGTATTTGTAGAGTAAGTTTTCAAACCAAACATAACAACAAATTTCTGTAACGCTTTGTGCATAACAACTTATTTTCTCATAACTACCCTGATGTCACAACACAGGCTCCTATTTTGAAAATTACTAGCAAGTACAGCACATAATAGCCTTCAAACAAAATGATTTATGGTTCTTAATTCCTGCCCCTTCCTTTCAGCCAAACAAACAAGGAAAGGTTTGCTGAACCAATAATGATATTGGCAAAGGCTTAGAATTGTGAGAACAATTCTACTATAAACAGTGCAAATAAAGAACTAAATGGATACATGTTATGGATATGAAAGAAAAATACTGTTTGCTTTTTGAAATTATAGGCACGATCATGCAGATTCCTACAGTTAATTTTAAGTATTCGAGAATTAAAAAAATGAAGTCAAAATGAATATTCACTTTGCAGAATCAAAGCCTCAGAATTTCACACCTATTCACTGTTGTTCTCAATTATTCTCTTAGTACATACCGCTCTGAAATAACACAAACCATAAGTAAGTGATACTAAGAACAAATAATAATGGTTACAAATAATACAGGGTTAGTTAACTGTGAAAGACCCTATTTACTACTACTTACTACTACTTATTACTACATAAAGTACTATTTTAAGATCGTGAAAAATATTTATTGCAAGATAAGTTTTAGTAAAATCAAACTTCTAGCTTAACAAACTTCATTCCCCATATTAAAACACATTTGGTTAACTTATATCTGTGAATGGAAGCTGATCACTTAGTGGAAACAGTAAGTGAAATATTCCTGCAGGATATAAATAACTTGATACCCACAAGAGTTTCAATTTGTCAGCTTGCCACAGTATTTTAATATTTGGAGATCACTTGTTATCCAATATTCGGAGATCTTGTACTTGTCAACAGTGTAATAATGCAGGTAATCTTAACTATTTTAAGGAATGAATTTGAGAATTCATTGCTGATCTCACCTGTAACCAGATTCTTAGCCGTGCTCTGTGATTTCTGCATTTCATTTGATTTGAAAGTGAGGTCTTCTTGCATAACCTTCAGCTCTTGATTGGTAACAGATGAAATTTGTTTCATATGATTCAGATTCTGTGTGTTAGCAATAACAATCGTGAGAACATGGTGTATTTTTTAAACAACAAATGGTAACTGGACAAGTAAAAATCTCTCCTGTTCTGGAAGATTGTCCGTTGTTTGGCTTTTCTACTAGAAACACTTAAAATACTGGAAATCGTCTGAAGTGATTTAAATGTGAATGACGTTCATTCTGCCAACTTTTGATAAAAGATGTACTGACAGACCAGAGCAGATGGTCTGCAAATGCAGGAAGTATAAACTGTGTTCCCATATTGATCTGTTCTAAAGTAAGTGACAGTGCCTAAAACGCACCTTGTGGTATACCATATTGAAAGAGTTGGAAAACAAGTAAAGTGATCATAGAATCAAAGTATTACTCAGCTGAAAGTTTTCTGTAAGATAAAAAAAACCCCACAGGAACAAAAATGTTAAAAGACAAGAAGTCTTAAAAGTGAAAAAGTTGGCACACTGCAATTGGGAAAAATTTCTAAAGTGTTACATTATTATTTTATATTATTCACATAAAATATTACACATCAGGATATTCCAGACATAATTTTAGTAGATCAGAGAGAGAATTGGAACACTTTCAATTACGTAACAGCAGTGACAGAATATCCATGAACTGAAATTTGCAAACTTTGGGTAAACAAAATATTGCAGTAGTTTTATTTGCAGTATTTGGAAATGTTTCTCATTAATGGAATAATGCTCATTGTAACAGTGGTAAGGAGTTACAAAAATTATGCAAACATTTCTTTTGTTCTGGTCACAATATTACATAATATTGAAAATTATTTCCTCAGAAACAAAGAGAAGTTAACCAAATCATTTTTTAACTACAGCTGTATATGTTTTAATATTCAATTATTTTAAGAGGTTATTATGTAGATAAATATATAAACCCCACCATCCCCACCAGTCACTCTCCTGTTCTGTGCTCCCAAATTCCTGACTTGCCACAGGAGAAGGGAAATGCTTACCCTGCTTGACTGTTCCAGGAGTGCAACAATGCTAGCTTCTATTTGGGCCTTACGTTCAAGTTCCTGATTCTTCGCCTCTTCAAAAGTCTCAAAAAAATCTAGAGAACAATAAACATGAAAAAGAAGGCTCTTTCTTGCATGGGTATAACACAATCCTCTGCTGTTTCCAGTCAAAACTTTGTATTTAGTTGTATACAGTTTCAGACTGGTTACCTTAATCGTTCACTTATGAGACAGGTGGCAGAGTTCTTGGAACTTCTCAACTTATCAGTTGGAATGAAAAACAGGAGATTTTTTTCCAAAGACATACATTGGACATGAGGTCATCACCTTCTTGTATACTGTTTAGGTGAGGGTTGATACCCAACAGAAAAGAATTTCGTCCCCATTCTGATGCCTTTCTAAATGCTTGCCCCAGCAGCTGTTAGTCTTTAGTTTCCTGAAAGCTATTAACATGGGCTACTAAATAAAGGAAACCATATTTGCTCTTTTCCCATCTGTAAGACTATAGCATGTTCCCTGAAATCCCTCAAATAATCTCAAACAGGTTTGGAACTGCATCAATATCCTCCGGTGAAGGATAGAAGCAGAACTGAAACCCCCAAAGTCAGAAGTCCCACTTTCACAATCTGTATTCATAAGGAAAATCCAGATCAAGTGAGCTTTTGCCTTTTTGCTTGTTAGTAAATCTGGCAATTTGAAAACACAGAAACTCTCTGTTAGTTGTTTCTGAAGTCTCTACAATGTTAGAACCTTTTATATGTAGCAAAGCTTTGGCAGCATTCATCTTGAATAAACAGATAAATGAAGCCTTAACTTTAAAGAATTACATGATGTCTAAACTTATCCATTTTGAAGTTCTGAACAGACCTGAACAGCTGGTTTATAGATCTTTAATTTAAATTAATTTAAAAATTAATCTCAGCCTTGCTTTCATAAAATAAGGTTGTGATCCTTAAGACCTTTAATGGCTGATGAAAAGCCTTGAAAGATGATCCAAATATTTGTGACTGTCCTATAAATCCTAAAGTATCAATTACCTTGCCCTGAGGCAGACCACAGAAACTTTATCCAAAGATCATTACATCAGTTCTGTGCAGCTCTAAATGACCTGTGTTTTAAGAATACAAGAAAACCTGTATTGAAATTAGACAACTTACTGTCCATGCTTTCTTCCCTCTTCTTCAGCTCCTTGTACTTCCAATTTTCTTCTCCTGCAAGAGATGCAACATTTATTTCACTTTATATTGTCTTAGTCCTGGACTCCTTGGCATACAAAACATCAGTATTAAAAATAAAATTTCTACATGCCTAGAATCTACAGGACTCATCCCATGTCATTTAATGTAGTCACTTCAACTGACTACATCACACACACTTTTACATTAAAAAAATATATAATCAGCTAAATAAATCATCCTAAATGCAATTTTAGAAGCTTTGAGAGGTTAGAATTTTGGGTAAATAGGAGTGGGATAAATTCTCGGTTTGAACAAAGGAAGTTCATAGGATTTTTCTGAAGTCAGGTGAATTTCAATAATAAACACTTCTGCGTATTTGGGCATCATGGTTAGTTAGAACTTTCTGCAGGTCTGTTTAACATATGAGCCATTTCAACAGCACTTTTACATATCAGAATGGACTTATCATAAGGATATGTCAGCTTGCAAAGCAACAGTGTGACAAGGGAAATAAACAGGAAAACTGTACAAGTAGTGGTGCAAGAAAATAAAACACACAGAAAGTTTTCTACAATTGAGTTTAAAATTTTCCATACACATTCTTTATAGTGGTATTAGAAGTAAGAAATAACATACAATAAGTAATTCATGCTACCTTTAAATTCAACTACTGAGTGTAAGTAGCTCTTAACTTAAATGTACAAGTAAAGTGGAAGACCTGATTATTTGTCACAGGAAGATGAGGCAATTCAGCTCCCAAGAATAATTATAAGTTTCAAACATCTAAATTTTTAATTGTTTGAGTGTTGATAATTGATTATTTCAAGCATAATCTTGTAATTTTAAAGAATACAAAGTAATAGAATGAAATACATACAGATATAACTAAAAAAGCCAATGTCTTCTGGCTTTTTTTTCACTTGTACACCCCCATACTTTTCTTTTTATCTAGTAGATGCAAACAATAAGAACACCCATGGGGCCCTAAGGGACTGTGATTCTGCTTCAGCTTCCGTGCAGCTATGGCTTTGTACCTTGCTGGACTTTCTCTTTCATTTTGCAAGGCAAGTCTCCAATACTCCATAACTCAGACTGTTCTACTCTTAAAGAATCTAGTAACAGTGAGCCAAGTGTTTAAAAAATTGAAATAAAGTCAACAACTTGAAATGTCTTTGCACATAATTTTTCTTTTAAATACACCATCATTACATCAATATCCAAGTAATTTGTGCAATTTATGAAGTGTAAGGTCTGTTCCACTGTAAGTTAATGCTGACTTTGACTTATCAGTTCAAGTTAAATGCTAGTATGTGGAACATATGTTAAGTGGGTGAATTTTTAAATTATTTAAAGTTTCTCTGGTGAAAATTAAAGCCAGCTATTTCTGTTTACCGTCCACGTAATTTTTTCCTGCTCAAAAATGTTTCTAATGCTGAAATATTTATCCTGAAACGTTAATACAAGGTAAAAGAGCCAGGATCATATTTACATAAAAAACTTCAGGAGCTGAAGTTTTGGGAATGTTTTGTAATAAAGTTTACATAGTGATCCAGAAGTAAACTGACTGGGGAGGGAGGACAGGAATCTCAAGTACACACCAAGATGCTGATTTAGAGCAGAAGTATGAATGGTCCTCCATGATTATCTCTCCATTCACCAGAGAAGATAGCATCGAGAATTTACATTTCTGTGTCTTAAAGCTACTGCTTATGAATATCTTCTTTATTCTCTCTGTCTTACACTAACAGGTGTAATTCCCTCTGTATTATACCACAAGGTTAACTTGATTCTGAATATCCTAACTGATCTTAATGTTTAGACAGAGAGCATGTGCTTTCTCCTACATACGCTTTAAACTCTCCTTTTCAACAGACTTCTTTTTCTAAAAAAGTGAAAGACGTGGTCCAGGAATGAATGCTTGTGTGTGTAACCTGAACTATAAACTGTGAAAAGCAACTCACTTCTTACCTTCTGCATTTTTCCCAAGAAAAATAAAGAAGGGTTGCAAGCCAAACAAAAAGGAAAAATTAAAGTAGAACAGTAAAACTGGCAATGATATTATCTGGAAATACAAAAGCTAATAAAGCAGTCTTAATAAATTATTGGCACAAAAATAATGAAATATCTGTAGAAATAGGAAATATTGTGTCATATAAAAGATGAGAAACAGATGTACCAAACATTTGTTTAGATGCAAATTTAGAAATATTTGTTCTGCCTGAAGAAACTTACAGCTACATTTTACACTGATCACCCAAGAAATGGCATAAAGAGGACATACATCAATTCATTAGCCCTATAGAATTTAAATAATGTGTTACAAAGTCTTCCAGAATCCATGCATATACTTATGTAATTCCTATCTAAACAAGATTTCCTATAAGCAAGAGAAGGTTTTCCACTGGATGAATACCTGTTTTAAGGAGAATCTTTCACAGCTTTTAAGGGCCTCTGCTCAAACTAAAGCTTCTTCCTCCAGAACCACAACTTCCAGTGCTAGGACAAATCCCAACCTAAACTAGCCTAACATACTACAGTACATGTTTGCTGGAGGTAAGTATAAGCTAAGGCCATTTTAACTCAGTCCCCAAACTCTTCTTGCAAAGATCACCCCAGGAAGTTTCAAAGACAGATAAAAATAATAATAAATTCTGTCTGCATTACACATTATTGCTACACATGCCCAATTCCACACTCACTGACAGTGTATTAGATCACGTAGAAGGTAAAATTAATGAAAGCATTTATAATTATGAGCTGGTTCTGCAGTGCTGCCAGGAAGATAAACTTCTGTTCCACAAGCAGTCCTAAAAATAAAACAGGGACAGAAAACCAGACAGCTGTACTATAATTTTATGATCATTTTCAATATGAACTGGATGAATGTGCCACTAAAGGCACTTCCCTTGCTCTTATCTTGAACACCAAAGCCTGTACCTCTAGACACAAAACTTCTGAAGATGATGAGTAAAGGACACTTGCACAAGCCTAAAAGTTTCAAGCAACTAATGGGTATAACACTATGTCTTATAACAGAAACAGATGCAGCTCTGCATATTCTGCTGCAATTCTAATTATATTACCTCGATGACTCTCCAGATCCATATCAAGTCGTTGAATGACCTTTCTAAAATGGTTTGTTTTTTCTTTTACTTCTGTCAGCCTGATAAATAGATAATGAAAGCCAAGGTTAAAAATATGTTGTAAAATACTTGTATTTTAGACAAAAATGAAGAGAGAAATCAAGAACAAAAATAGCAAACCTAAATTTATCAAAATCAAAAGAACATCAGGAAGATTCCTGTTATTATAAAAGGTGCATGTAAAGCATCTGCCACTTTAGTCCCCACAGCTATTAAATATAAGTAGTGCTGCTCCTTTTTATTAAAAAAAGATTTTTGTGGAGTCATCAGGAATTCTTAACTTACTCAACTAGTCCCTCTGCTGGTTGCTATTCAACTTTGCAGAGGTAACACAATCGTTAAACTGCAACAACCAACTACAGTCCTTAAACATTACTTGCATGTTCACTAAAATCTATTAAGAAACTGCCATGTAAAAGTAAAACGCTCTGCTACATAATCAAAGAAAGTGAGATAGGAGATTGCCTTAAACACATTACTATGTAAATTCTCAAATGTAATTCTCTGTTATTGTATCTTTTAAACAAATACTAGGAAGCAACTTATTATCCAATCAAAAGTATCAATATATTAAAAAAATTAACCAGTAATTACAGTTGGGAATACTGATTGAAATTTTAACTTGTTTCTAGGACATTTCAGGAATTATCTCAATTTTTCTTTAAACAAAGAGAAATGAAAAGGCTCAAAATCACAAAATATTGTACTGCTTAATCTATCCCCCCTCCAAGACATTACTATTTATTATAAAATTTACTTGGCTTTCTGGCAAATCTTCAGAAATGTCCAGTAACCAAGAATCAAGAAGCAATGCCCTTTTTAGAACTTAACTTTCTGCGAACAACTTTGTAACTTGACGGTTTTAAGAACACGCATTAAACAAACTCTTCAAAATGTGACTGCAGCATAATGTAGGCTTAACTTCACAGATATCCCAGAGTGGCTCTTGCAGAAGAATGTCTTCTTTGGCCTTAAAACAAGTCTATGACAGTGCTATTACCAATTTATATTCTCAAGAGATGTTCATAAGGTGTGGAAATATCTTATATGCAGATCTAAATGTCCTATCAATACAACAGTTGTTTACCTGAAACTGAAGAATATATTCTATTCTCTGTGAAAGTTTAACACTAGTACAGGTTTGAAAATGTGCTGATGTTCTAAAAGTCTATAGAAACATGTGATGAAACTCAACTATCTCTCTTTAGGGTGTACATGTAATTTATAGCAATAGTGTAATGAGGTTACTCACTGTCTTTCCATGCTTGTTATTTTTTGACTGTCGTCTTTAACCTATGAAAAAAAATAACAATTTTTACATATAAATTAAAATCTACAAATTTAAAAAGGAAAGTAAAAAGAAGATTTCTTAATTCAGAATACAGGGAATAGAAACTCAGCATATGAAATGACAAACTTGCGGTCACATTGTCCAACAAGAAGTGATATGATTTACATGATACGACTTCCAAATGATTAAAATTCAGATACACTTACCAGTGTCATTCAGACCAATAATCCATACAGTATAGATTGATACTTACATAACACAGTAACATAGCACTCTTAGATTAGTGCATCTGTTCAGCACCCCACAAGTATACTGTCTGGAGTTATGTTACAGAGCTGTTCAATTGGATCCATTTTCTCAGATCAGTATGACTTGTGAATGAGTCAACCAGCTGAAAAGCTGACTGTGCCAATTTTGCTTTGATAGAATCATTGAATGGTTTGGGTTAGAAGGGAACTTAAAGATCATCCAGATATAATCCACCCTCCCTCTGCATCCCAGCCCTGCCATGGGCAGGAGCGCCATCCACCAGATCAGGTTGCTCAGGGCCCCATCCAAACTGGCCTTGAACACTTCCAGGGGCAGGTTATCCAAAACTTCTTGGGGCGACCTGTGCCAGTGCTTCACCATCCTCACAGTAAAGAACTTCCTCCTAACATTTCACCTAAATCTCTCCTCTTTTAGTTTAGAACAGTTTTCCCCTTGTCCTATCAAGGTCAACAGGACCAGGGAGGTGATTTT
>NW_008658598.1:24353-43348 GCF_000695815.1 Acanthisitta chloris | reverse complement strand
GAGCTCCTACCAAACCCTAACAGACATACAGCAACTGAAATGGTATAGGTACTCTTCCTCTATTCCAAAATATACAGGTCCCTCGCCCCTGCCGCAATTTATAACACCTTTAGCTACAGCCTAAGTCTGCATTCAACAGTACAGATATTAATGGGCCAGAAGGTACTTAACTGTACAAATCCTACTCAGCACATGTAGCTCGGTTATACATGCTTTTCAAAGAGACTGATTTTTTTCTCAACGTACAGTGACCCTGCTATATGGGGACATAACCAGTTGACTTTGGATTTGCATGAAAATCTATGTCTATGATGGGAACACAGAAGATACAGAGCTTGCTGACTATAATTGTGGTCACTGTGAGCCCCTCTGACACCTGAAAGATGAGAATTTTGAGACCCCTTCCTGGCGTCTCCAGAAACAACCCTGTACATCTGCATGAGGTATATACCCTCAGTATGAGAGGCAAAGATGATGAAAAGCTATAGCAGCTCCCTGAGATGGGCACTTAATGGACAGTAAGGCTGGCCCCTTATGGAGTGTTGTAGTAGATTAATGATGTTATTGGTAACATCATTATAGTAATGCAGTAATGAATGTGGAGAACTAATTTTATTTTTACTATCCTAAGTGAGAGGACTGTGATTTTCTTCAACCTGGCTTGTCATTAGTGTCATTTCTTTGACACAGGTCTGTAAGGGGACAAAGTAAGGCCTTCTTCCTAGGTGGGGAACAGTGATGGTCTGTAAATGTCACTGTTCAGAGGAACACTCATTGATCAGCAGGGACTGAAGACAGACATATCTGAGCAAATTTCTTCAATCCACCTGCTACCTGAAATATGCCCTGCAAACAAAATCTTATTTGTTGTTCTTAAACAAATATTGTAAGGCTTAAAGATTCCATCAACAGATCAGAAGTTTAGTGCAAGAATTTTACCTTAAAGTTTATATCTGGTTCAGAGCATAACAGCAGGAAAGTGAACTTGCTGGTCTCACCTGGGTGCACATGAGTGCTGGACAAACAGCAGGTAATTCCAACAGAGAATGGGAAGAATGTTCCTCTGTTGCCATTTTTATTGTCCTTGTTATGAATTTTCATTGCTGAAAGGTAAGTTACAAAGTTAAATTTTAGCAGTGATAAATGCATTGTTTCTTCTCTTGCTCCCTGAGCTATATTCATTAGCTGATGAATGATGAATGAGATGGTCTTTATCCCACCATTATTTACCTGTATTTTCTGACAGTGTACCTCATAGACCTCACTGACAATAGAAGTAAGAATCATATTTGAACAGCATTAATAAGAATTTGGCTTCCAACAAGGGACAGTACAACACACACTAAATACAAGTCAGAAAGGCATGCTGTAGTCTTCCAGGGCTACTTACTTTTAGATGGGTTTTATAATTTTTCAAGCTATTGACAGAAGCAAAGAAGGCAGATTATTTCTTGTCTCTTGTTTAATGAAAACTGAGAGTGAGTTTGTCCATAAGCTTCTAAAACCAAGGCCTTCACAAGTGCAGAAATGTGACAATTCTATAAAAAAGTTATTAGAAAGCCTTTGCACCAAATAGTTCCTAACAGATGCCAGTGAGAATATAGTTTGTTAAAACCCATTTGTGCCACAAGCATCTCTGGGGAAGGAAATACATGTATTTTTGCCTCTGAAGGGTTCTCCAGTTATCATTTCTTCCTCTCTCTTGTGAATTCCATTGAAGACACATTTCCTTGTACTGAGGTTTCCACAGGTATTGATCTCCTGAGGTTGTCATATTAGCCCAGGCAGCCAGTTTCACCGTGGCTCAGTCTTTGAATGCAGATGTTGGTTCTTCCTGTTCTGTAGAAACTGGATTTGGAAAGCACTGGTCACCAAGTTGGTCTTTACTTCCCATCTTCATGTGTGTGAAGAATTTGATCCCTGAATTCAAATGTTTTTCCTGAGCTCACCTATTCATAAGCATGTAATAGCACAGAGCATCATTGACATTAGTTATCTCAGGAGTTAACATTGCATGTAAAAGGTGTACGGGTTCAGCATGTCTACTTGTAGGTAATTTTTTCTAATTTTATGTCCCAAATGTCTGCAGTTTATTGTTCAGCATTTCCTCTTGTGACTGTGTCACTGTAAAGGCTTTGCTTCCCTAGTGAGAATCGGCAAGGAATGAACAATGATGTTCAACTTCTGTGTTATCCTGAGAAAACAGAAGAACAGACTTTCTTTTCATTTTATAGCTGTATGTTTCCAGCTGACATTGCCTCCCATGGGAGCAACAGTTTCTGTCTATCAAAGGCCAGCTGGCATGGCTTACAAAAGGGCTGTGTTCTTCTGCAGTTAGGAACTCGTGTCTGTGGGTGTAGACCATACTCAGAACATTTAAATGGTCCTTTCTCCTCAGCTCCAAGTGGCCAGGTTCTGAAATAAGGATGCTAGAGAGAGAGTTTATGGGGCTTGGGGGACCCCTTTGTTAAAATTCTGCCATGCTATCCGAAAGAACAGTTATCATTATTCCCTTCTGCTGCTGGAGCTCATCCTCTCAGTGGGTATTGCTAAATCATCTCTGCCAGACAGAACATGCCCTTGGAAATTAGAAAAGTCCACATGAAGAGATTTATCTCTCTTTTTTTTCATTATTATTATTTTTAAGCTCTGCAGTGTCTGCTGCTGTCTCCAGTGTTCATTTAGCTGTTTCAAAGAGTAAATTCCAGGGAAAGATGCCCTACTCCAACTAATCGACTGTTATTCTGGAGAGGTGGTACATTTTTGAAGAGGAAAGCAGAGATCTCACCAACAAGCACATTCCATATTGTACTATTTTGACATAAGTCATTGCATCCCTTAGTGGTTTGAAAGATGGAAAAAGAAGATTCAGTCCTTTACATGAGAAAATCCAAAGGACCCATTTCCACATGCTACCTTTCTTCTTGGTCACTCATTTCTACCCCATTGGAGCCACAAGATTTTTGTGAGAACATCGTCCTGAAAGCCTTATTGCACACTGCCAATAGGAAATGAGCAAACAGGAAGAAACTCTTTCTTCATATTGGTGTAAAACCAATTCTTACATTCTTTCAGCAGTTTCTTTTACCTCTATTTCCAGATGCCTTCAGGATATGCACTCCAGTGTGACATCAAAAAGAAACCTGTCTTGGCAAAGAAGCAACATAGCTTGTTTATATAAATTGTAAAACACTGTCATTAACTATAAAAAGAGTATGTAACTAATTTTATTGTGTGTGCTATCTGCCTTTCATGTTCTTAGATTAGATAGTTGGGTCTTTTAGAGCACACGCTATTCCCAATTTGAGCTTCAGAGGGCTATTGTAATAAAAAGGTGAAATGAGAGCATCACTGCATTGTGCCTCCAGATGAGTAGGTATCAATGAAAACAAACTGCATTCAAACAGCTGAACCTCAGGCTCAGGTCAGCCTCTGTAAACTGAATAATAGTTGTCCTAAGCAAATAGACATGTCTTACAACACTTCCTAAAAGTCAACAAACTGTGGCTGTGGCGTACCTGTTGCCTTCCTTCCTTCCTTCCTTCCTTCCTTCCTTCCTTCCTTCCTTCCTTCCTTCCTTCCTTCCTTCCTTCCTTCCTTCCTTCCTTTCTTGGAATGGGTTATGTCAAGAGCCTGTATTTAACGTGTTCATCTTCCCACTCCTAGTGATATAATTTCTCTCCTACTCATCTCAATGACAATAAACCATTATATTTACATCTCTGTAACTTTGATGAAGCCCAAAGAACTAAAGACAGTTTTCCATCAAATTCCAGTGCACTTGTGTGTGTATGTGAGGTCTGAAGAATGGCATTGCTTCTCAAAGCAACGACTTAAGACCATATGAAAACTGGCTACAGTGGGGTTTTATTTTTAGTTTTGTGTCTGCAATATTGAGTGCAACTTCACCGTGAAAATAGGTGTTCCAACAAAGTTGTCCTTAAAGCTGCATTACTGAGTTTTTCTTGGCTGTGTTACTATGGATAAAAATGCAGGTAAATTTCAGTCTTTGCTACTAGTTTCCATCTGGACCACATCACGTCCTTAGTATCCTATCACTTTAAAATCTACTGTAATGCATCAAACTTGGACAACTTGCAAGTGTAGAAGACCTCAGAGAGGTTCAAATTCTTTGTATTATCGGCTCCAAAAATCATACTTCTAGAAAACCTTAGAACTCCACTCTGGTTATTTAAATCATTAGGGTGGTGTCTAGGGGATGACATGGCTGCATCCCACAAAGCAAAGCTTGGGACTTGTTCTGCACTGGGGGATGTTGTTGTCTTTGCAGGAAAGAGACTGCTGTCGGCAGCAAATATTCAAAGGCTTTCCACTATATGAAACATCTTATTTCAAACCGTTCCATTTTATTCTATCATTTAGGCAGGTATTTGCAACAGGGAAGCCTCTTCTAAAAGGCTTCTAAAAGAAACAGAGTCCAGGATAACAGGAATTGTTTTAGTATATGAAATCACAGAAGCAACATGTGTGCATTTTTAAGGCTGCACTGTCTCCAGAATTACTGCAGGAAGAGGTAATTTTACATCTAGCATCCTTAGATTTTACTTTTTGTGCTCTGAACAATATGGAAAAGTTCTGTCTGCTGACTCTTGCTTGATTGCATTAGTATAGACGAGAATTAACTACTTACGCCCATGGTTTTATGGTTTTGGTCATTTCAATGACACAACTTGCATGCTGGTTGTACATCTCTGTTAGATCTTCCACATCTTCCACATGGAGCTTCTTTAAAGAGACTACAAGGTTTTTACAGTGCCTTGTGAGCCAGTACATCGCTATTTCTGAAGCCCTTCTGCAGGCAGAACTCCCTTTGAAGTCAATGAGAGTTCTGTCTGAATAAGGACTTCAGGATTTGGGCCTTAGGTCATAAATGCTGTGATCAATCTTTTGAGCATGATGAGTAACATTTTCTTGGCTTTCAGAACTACACTAAGCCAAATAGTAGCCCCAGGGATTCAAAATAGGTTAAATGGGAGAATCTGCTTTCTTTCAACCTACATCTTTGTTTAGCTTTTAAATCAGCATAGTTGCCATGCCTAGTACTGACTTGCCCAAAAAAACCTCCAACAATAAGACCAGATGTTTCAATAGTTACAGTCAAACCTATCATGGCATGAGACACTATGAAACAGAGTTGTGTTCAATGAAAAACAAACACACTTGCTGTAGACTGACCTGAATGTACAGTCTGGAATGTACAAAACTGAAAACTTTATTAATTACATGTCAGAGAGGTCTGTAGGCACTGCTTTTGATTAGAACATCAGACACTGTATTGGCTAGTAGAGTTAGAGCTAGGCAGTAGACAGAGTTAGTGATACAAAAAGTTGACAGTCCAGGTAGGCAAGACAGATACTCCCATTATTCTATTCTTTTTAGTTATTCTGTCTTTATAGATGCAAAGTTCAGCTAGGGTGAGACTGTGTGACTTACCAATACCTCTCACAAAGTCTAGAATGAAACCTGCCTCCCAGCCTCATGCCATACTCTCAAGACTACTCTCCCCCTTTCACACAATGATAACAGTATATTAATTACTGTACTGAAAAAAACATTGCTTCGCATCCCCCAACTCACCCTTGTCTGAACTCCAGCATCCCCAGCCACTTCCCCCCTGAAGCCAAAGGCCCAGGTTCTTCCCATTACCTGTGATGAGGGTTTTGTCAGTATTTATTTAAGTGGCAGCAAGTCAAGATCTGGTGATAAATGCCACCCTGATATAGGCAGGTGTCAGAGCAAGCAGCAGGGCATCAGCAATGTGGGCCAGAGCAAAACTCTCTTGCATTTTCAATCCTCACATGTTATCATGCAATTGGATTAATAAGAGAACCAAGAGAAAAGACAGACTGAAACAAGAGAAAGAAGGAAAAATACAGCAAATTCTTGTTGCCTGAATAGACATAAGAGCCTGAACATTTTACAGGCTCTTACCTCTGTGAAAACATGAGTGGAGGTGCATAGGTGAACAGCCCAGTTCTTTTCCTGGAGTCCCAGGCCTGATGCTGCCCTTTTAACATTTTGGTGGAGGAAGTCCTGCAACTTCTGTTTCTGCCCACAGTCAGTGCAGAGTCTGAGAGAACTGTAAATACCATGTTGGTATGCATTGCACTGCGAAAATATAGAAGTCTTCGGGTGTGAATATATATGGAACTGTCACTTGCAGGCAGAAAAGTGTTTTGGAGAAGCAGCTTCAAAGCTGATGAAGGAAATATAAAAAGCAAGGTATTACCTGGAATAAGAGCAAGGGGACTCAGAAGCACAAGTTCAGCAGCTGGAAGAATTTATCCACAGTATCAGTAAGACTGATGAGAAGGTCTCCACTATACACCAGATACGCCCTGACACAGCTGAACCTACTGAAAATTTTGAACAAGTGAAGTCTTGTCCAGCCTACAACTCACAGCGGTGATGTAAACAGCCTGCTGATTCAATTGTACTTGTAGATGGTTTTCATGGTTTGCTTCTTTGATTTCTTCTTTTCATTTTGTTTTCTTTTTCTGTCTGGATAATAGGTTCCGTTCCCTCTCCCTCTTTCAACTAGGTCAAAAACCCTTTGACTTTCCCAGTTTCTTCAAAGCCTTTGCTCTGCTTCCTTGTGTGAATTTAGTCCAGGTGCTAGACTGGTTCCTCCCTAGAGGCTCCTCCTTGTGATCCAATCCCTTATCTTGGTTCCTGATCTTGAGGGAAGAGGCAAAACAGCCAGCAAGGAAAGGCATGCAGCAAGAGATAGCTCAAGACCACTCAGCAGTTCAATTTGTCCACCTCAAAGATGAGGACAAAGTAGCATATTTTTCCCTTCAAATTTAGAAGCAAATTAGGGGTTTAGTTACAGCAAAATGGCTCCTAAAGTCTCTTCTCCTTTCCCCTAGGGTATGGGTCCCTGCTTATCCCTGAGGAGCACAGAGATGCAGGGCACTCAGAGAACCCATTCCAGGGAGCTTTGAAGAGTCCTCTTATGTAGCCCATCACCACCATGGAGAGATGGGTGGGCACAGCATGGCCTGGCAAGACATGAAAGACAAGGGCAAGGGAACAGTCATGTGTGGCCACTGCTCAGCCATTTTTGGGGTGACCCATGGGGCAGCCCCTTTGTAAGCTGGTCAGACCATTGCTACCAGCTCTGATTATTCTGTGATCCTATTTGCATGTATCTTTCTTGGGGACAGGTATAAGAAGATGGGGCTGGAGGAGTTGCTCTATGACAAATTTGGACACATTCACACTTTTTACTTCCGAGAATCACAGAATGGATCAGGTCAGAAGGGACCATAGTGGGCCATCTGGCCCTACCTCCCTGCTCAAGCAGGGTCATCCGAGAGCACATGGCACAGGATTGCATCCAGATGGTTCTTGAATATCTCCAGTGAGGGAGAATCCACAACTTCTCTGGGCTATACTCTCTTTTCTTGCATTTGAAGAATCTAGGATAAAAAATTGTATATATCATCAAAGAATGTATAAGAAGATCCTATCTGCACTATGAATTGTAACTGTATTGTACGTGGGCATCCTGATTTGGCACAGCAGCAGTTGAGGCATCCTCTGGGGTAGCACTACTAGAAACAAATTGTGCTCTCTCTGAAGCACTGGGATCTATGAAATTATTTCCTGAAATAAGCATCTTTCTGCTGACATCCAAGATGAGTCTGACAAGAACTCCAAGTCTGCAGAATATGAATGAAACTTGTACTCATGCCAGCTGAGTCAAAAATCCAGTATAGCACACTGTAAAGCAAATAGAAGAAGGATTCATCTGGGGAAAATAATTTCAACTTCCAAAGAGAGACTGAACAAGGCTAATAAAAGATATATTTTATTACAGGCTTTTTTTTTCTCTTCCTTTAATCTTAAAAAACTTGTATCTTCACACATTATAACACTGGTGATTGCCTTTGTTCTTCATTCTTACAATGAAATGAAATACACAGAAAATGTGTTAACGAGAGTGCATTGCACAGTCTTAAGACCACTGCAACCTGTTTCCCAGATGAAAACCCAGTTTAGAACTATGCAAATGTTGTCTACCTGCATTAACTCTTTGTTGCCTTGCGGTTTAAGAAAATATCAGTGACAGACGACTGGGATCAGAGAAGTAAAAAGTGAATTAAAAAATGGTCTCTGTCAGATTGCTTCCATCACCACATTTAGGTCGTGCTAATCTCTCCTTTGTGAAGCACAGGAGCTCTCTTGCAGCTGTGTATGAAAACAGCTCCTCTGAGCTTCCAGCTCCAGGGAAACAAATGGGTAGAGCAAAAAACTTGACACGAGGAGTCCTGTGCTCTGTTCTCAGCTCTGTCACTAGAAGGGCATGGCAGGGGGTGCCTCTGTGTGTCTGTTTTCCCTGGGTTTAAATGGCTGAAGAAGTCTGCAGATGACACGGAGCTGGATATGCAGTTAAGACAGAGGAGTGGTAGGACACTGAACAGGAGGAAAGCAAACTTGAGAGAGAGCAGAAAAACAGAAACGGGGTGGAAGGTGTGGAGTACAAAGTGTAAAATGGTGCCCTTGAGGGCCAGACCACAGAATCTGCTCCTGTAAGCTGAGACCTTATCACTTGAGGGCAGCAGCTGGTCACTTGTTAGAAAATGATGTACAAGGCAATAACTCGAGGGGAAAGAACTTATACTCAAGTTAAAGAACAGCAGTACAGGAACAGTCAAGAAAATGATTAAGCTAGAAATGAGAAGAGCAGTGAGGTCTGTGGTAGTCATCTAGCAAGGAAAGCTGAAACACCTATTCTATGCTAACATCTTTCACCAGTTCATGAAAATCAAATTCCAGGCCTATGATCCTAAGTTTTGAAGAGTTTAAATTGCTTACTTTTAAGCTGGTTACAAAAGAGGAACTGGTTTTTGCTTATAGTAACAAAAATGTTCTCAAGGATTACGTTGTTTGTAAATTTGACTATGGCAATGGCTGGAGTATTACTTGCAAATTTAAAATGGCAGCAAAATACCCTATGCCAGTGGATGAGTAACATAAAATGGAATTAACTGGTCCAGTTCAATTGCCTATGGTAAACAAAACAAAAATATCTGGAAAACACTAGAAATTATATAAATTTTATTTGATCTATTATTTTATTTCAAAAGGTGTAACCTACCTGGTGCCTTATTAGTGAAACCCACGCAGGGATTACATTTAAACATCAAAGTTTTATCCTACTAGTATTAGTCATCTTAAGATACTTGCCTACTTATTACCTGCTTTCACAGGTCTCATTTTCCATTTGTTTTTCAAAAGCAATTGTGAAGTCGATTCTTGCCTCCATTAACATTATTTTTCCTGTTATTTTCAAACCAAATTCCATGATTTCTTTTCCAGATTTTACACTGTATTTCTGTCAAGAGCTCTTTTTTCCAGGTGTAAATACATTTATATACATACATATACACAGAACTCAAGGAAATATAACTACAGATATTTTATTTTAATTATAAGCATCAAGTCACAAGCTGATCTTTGTTACAGTTTAAAATACATATTTCAACTATCTGCCAAGGTAGACTGCTGTTACCAAAAGGCATCTTGAACACCAAAGGGTAAGATCTTAAGTGTCATCTACTACCATCTTTGAAATGAAGTCTCTGTAGTGAAAAGTATTTGTGTCTGGATCTAGAGCAGTGGACAGCATGTCCTCCATTTCTTCCTGCGTAAAGGGCTCACCTGAAAGGCAGCAGAGATTAACAGTTTGTATTGGTAAGTATTCTTTCCAGAACTGGCAAATTATACTGCCATACTTGAAGGAATATCCTTTTTGTTCTCACACAGAGCAAAACTAAGGATCTGATTCCTACACTTTTGCCAATATAAGTCCTGCACTCCAAGCAACCTGGTCTAAGGGAAAGGAGAGAGAGGATCTGGATCTTTGATCTGCTAGTTCACAGACTTCAAAACAGCCTGTTCCTCTCTGCCACAGGGATTTTGAAACAACCATTTCTGTCATAATGAAATTTTCTAATGTGTACATTATAATTATTATCTCTCATTTGGCTATCCTTGCACCCATACTCACATCATGAAAGACTTCTGTTTTTTCTTGTCCTAGGTTACAATGTAGGGTGTAACCAACAGTATGTATTTTATTGTCATCTTCACAAGCTGTTAAAGCAGGTGGGGGCAGTGATCGTTATCTCCTACCTAACTCTTCCCTGATGGCTCCCTCAGGGGCTGTCTCTGTTTAATGGGCTGTCAAGGACCCACCACATGACCCATAGAATTACATAGTCCCATTGTGAGATGCTTGTGGGGGGAGGGGGGGGAGAGCCAAACACGCTCACAGGGATGTAAGCTGGGTTTGGACCAGCACAGAGTCCTTTGCCTGCTGGATTCCCAGAGGACAAGAGCTGCCACTGGACCTTTGGGAGAGGACCGGATCTGCGGGATCACTGCTCCAACAGAGCAGTCCAGGAGGACTGCAGCCACCATTTCATCAGACTACTACCAACACCATGACTGACAGGGTGTCAGGTTGCCTTCTGACTCTGTCAGTGGTTTCTTTTTGTACTGTTGCATTTACTTTTTTTTTTCCCTATTAAATTGTATTTCTGACTTGGATTCTCTCACTGGTTTGCTTTCAAACCAGCACACTTCTCTTTTAGGAGCTTCAAAGCTACTGATGGCCTACTTCACCCCTCTTTGAGAACCAGGTTACCATCTGAGCCTCGGTCTTGCACAAAGCCTGCACAGTTTTGTACTTGAGGCAGGCAGGCATGAGTCAGCTATGCAAGAAAAGAAGGCTGTTGAGGGGATATTCAGGATTACATGATATACAACTTAAATCTCATCTTTGAATCTCTTTGTTTGCATACAGCTTGGGAATTAAGATCAAGATAATGTAGGAATGAATGAGCACTGAAACCACTGAAACATCTGGAAATCTAAGCTATAATTTTACAGGAGGACAGAAAAACAGTCACATCCTTAGGAAGCACAGAGATGTGCACAGAATCACAAAATATCCAGACTTGATTGAATTATGACTTTTAATAATTATAATCTCTATCTTAGAATGTCTGCAAGCAGTCAGATAAATGTTCTTTCCCTGCATTATTCACCAGTGAAATGCTCTAGTCTGCAAACACTCATCACTGCAACAGTATTATTTGAAGACAGTGTGTCTACTCCCTCATGTTTTGGCACACAAAAGGACCTCAAGGTGCCATATACAGCTGTAATGTTTTTTACTAAAATACTGATATTGCAGAAGTCATGTTACCTTCTTCAGTCAAATACTTGACCAGCTCCTCTTTAGTAATATATCCACATTTATTCTTATCCAAAGCCTTTAAGGAAAAAGAATAAAATTTGTGGGTTAAACCATACTGCATCAAGAAGCAGCAGCTTCTTCCCAGCAGTTAGATACTTTTATATTTCGTTACTGACCTCAAATGCATGTAGAAGAACATCTTCTGGAATAGGCTGGTAGCTGAAATCATTGAATCAGAAAAGCTAAGTTACTGTTTAAGGGTGTTCTGAAAGAACAAAATACAAGTACTAAAGGAAAAGGAAAACTTATTTTCTAGGGGAATTTACTAAGTTTGTCTATCAAGCATTTAATTTCAGCTTGACTTTATGGAATTGTCCATATGTTTAAGTGTTATGTCTTTCATTGTACTACTGTATAATTTCCCTTGTGCTGTGGAGCCAGATGAATGGCTTCTGCATGTCTGGGCTGGCTGAGTGGGTTAGTAGGAATCAATAACAGCTGAATCATTCCACGTAGCCAATGCACTGAACAGAAGATGGCCAAACCAAGAAAACAAAGTTTTGTCCAGGTATGCTGGTAGCTAGGCAACAGATCACCTAGTGGGACTTGGGCAGTCTAATGAGCTGATGATGAGCAAAGGAGGCTGGTAGCTATAAAAAAAAAGGTCTGTCACTAACAGTTTCAGAGAGACAGGAGAACTGGCCAGTGTGTGCATGCATTTGCATGTTTGATTTCAGAGCTGGAAAGGAAACTCTGTGCAGCCACGGAGAGCTTCCATATCCCAGCAGACTCTTACCAACTCCCCAGCATACTAAAGAGAAGACGCTGAATCTGGGGAGGTTCTAACTGCTTCATTGCTTTGTCCAGACCCGCCTCACTTTTACTGTCCAAAATCAAATGTGCTAAGAAGAAGCCTTGTTTTTTGTGATTCAGATCTCATGTGCCCTTGGATAAGTGAACTATGGACAGCATGCCCCAAAAGATAAAGTGGGTCTTGACAAGCCTGCACTACCCCGGGGAAAACGTGTGGGGGCTTGTGTCTGTGTGTGTGTGTGAGGGGGGTATGTTTGCGTGGAGGGGCTGTGGAGGAGAAGAGAACCCAGTGCAGCAAGGCATTGTGTGAAAGGGTGAATATCAGTGTGGAGCCACAGCTATTTCATGCATAGAACACCCTCCTACCAAAGGCCCTCTGTGTGCAAAATAACTTCTCCATATTGGCAAGACTGAGTTTCCCAAAAGCCTTGGCTACCATCTTTAAAAGGAAAGATAAACTCCCTATAAGTAATCTTGGTTTAGTGCAAAATATCAGAACAGCACAAGCTTCTGTGTACATGCAAAGACTTCTATGCACCTTTATATAAAGAACAGCACTTTTTGTTGGAGACTTTTAGATCAGCAGACTTCTAGAGTTGTATACATTTAACTGTACCTGGCAGTGGCTTTGAGACATGAGTATGAAGCTGGTTTACACGACTTATTAAAAATACACTGTACCTGACTGTGCTTCTCAGTAACTGTAACCCATATGTTCAGAGAAAGTAATAGTTATGACCTTAATTTGCATACAAAATATTTCAGAGATACACAAAACATGTTGAAGAGCAAGTTAATTCTGATTCCCATTACAAATAAAAAAGCTACGTATTACCACAATTTGTGAGTATAAGCTGGTATTATTTATATCATCAGTATGACATAATTTTATGTAGACAAAGTAATTTTGAAACAAAATCTATCGAGCTAATGTAAAATGAGTTTAAATTACCATGAAAATCTGTACTCTTTCCTTACAGAAAATATATATCTGTAGATACATTTATTCAGAATCAACCCTGTCAATTTGGAATAAACTACAGACACATAAAATTCACTTTCCATTACCTTCTGTTGAGTAGCATTTTTGTCATCACCGGAAGAAATTTTTCTAGATGAATGTGTCCGGTCGGTTCTTGTTCTTCTATCTAAAAATAAAATTTAAGTGTGGAAGTGCAAATGACTCATTAGCAAACTAATATGAAAAAGAGAAAATTGGGGTGGTTCCTGCACAAAAATTACAGAGTTAGGCTGTGAATATTTATATCAGGTCTTTTAGATCACATGCCACCCTAACAGCTGAGTGAAATGCTTGTGATCAAATAGAAAGAAATTCAAGGAAGAAATAATAAGGCAGGGAAAATACAGGCCTGCTGTTATAGACACTTCCAACAACTCAATATTGCCCTCTTGTGCTTCCAAACCATTCATGCAAAGGAACTGGACACCAAGTAACAGATGTTATCTCCCAGAACAACTCAGCAGAGGTTTAAACATTCAGAAGTCACACTAGCAAAGTCTATCAGGACCTGGAACACTCCCAAGCAGTGTAATGTGACCACCCATTACAGCCAGCCGTGAGCACCTTCCCTGGCATGATTTAGGCCTGTGCCACCCAACATTCTCTGCAGCAGATCCTGGCTAGGACATAAAGGACTTTTCCCCAGCAGGCTGCTTTGTGCAGCCGCTCCACATAAAACATTAACCAGGGTGGACACGAGCTGCTCTGCCAGCTGGCTTCAACAGCCAAGGATGTTTCTGGGCATATTTAATGGTCTAGCTTGGACACAGCCCCGGCCTAGTACACCTCAAGGGTGGAGTTTATTGCCTCCATGTGTTTCATAGCCAAAGAGAGTCGTCAGCGGAAGGACCAGCGAGGCAGGCAGACAGGGCAGTCTGAAACAGTCATAACGGAGCCCATAAAATGTTACACAAAGGAAACTTTCCCTTTGCCTCCCAAATAAATTAACAGATTAGTCCCAAAACATCAGGGACTTCTAGCAATATTCTCACTGCATCCCTATACTACCACAGGAGACAGGCAACGTAGCAAAAACTACTCCCTATCATCCCTTCCCTGAAAAGTTCAAGTTGTGCTCCCAAAAGGAGTCCTGCTAATGGAGCTAGTCTGTTCCTGCCTGTGTTGAAACTGGATGCATGCCTTGAGGTCTCACATGGCAGCAGCAACACCTTGCTAGGCTCTCCTAGACACAGCTCAGATTAAAAGAAGACTCAAATAGGCACTGATTCGAAATCTCCTAACTGAGCCAGGGAAAATGTAGTAAGGAATCTTCCTTCTGAGAGCTGGGGCAATTCCTGATACATACAGTTGCTTAAACGGAGATCTGCAACAGCTGCTGCATGCAGTTATCCAGTGCTCTTGAGAGGGTTTGGGTGCTAAAAGAAGACAGCCATCACATATTGCTGCATTAGAGTGGAAACTGGCTTGATAAAATGCTTTTTCCCTTCTGTTTGGTGAGCCTAGTGGAAGGGATCTTTAGCAAGAAAATGAAACTGTCACATACTTCACGCTAAATCAAATGGTACCTTTTACCATTCCAGAATCATTTGTTTTACTGCTCGCTTGATTGAAAACATGTAACAAAATACCTGGCAAAACCTAGTCCTGCAAGACCTCAGCTTCCTCTGACCTGGAAAAAACATCTTCCATTTCAGAGGCTCTACAGGCCCAACATCTAGAACAGTTAAAATTAATCCTTTTGCTAACATTAGATAGGTATGTGAATAAATTGAATATATTAACTTCACCTAAGTCAGTAAGTATTCAGATTTGCTGCTATATGCCCTCTTATTCTTCCTCATGCTTAGTCTGTTCTACACCTCATGTTCCATTGATGTTTTCCTTTTTCTGTAATTCCTCCTCTTTTCACAATAACAATATTTGCTTGTGCAAACTCTGTGAGTTTTGCTCTATTGCTTTCCTCTGGGAAGATCCATAGCTTTCCTAACAACTGTATTGCAGCACCCATTTTGTTTTGTATCTCTGCTCTCAGGTCCTTTTTCCACCAGACAGCTTTCCAGTCACCCTGGCCCCAGTCTGTAGTGCTTCATGGGGTTATTGCGGCAAAAATGTAGGACCTGGTACTTGGTCTTGTTTAACGTCATACCATTGGCCTCAGCCCATCAATCCAGCCTGTCCAGATCCTTCTGCAGAGTCTTCCTACCCTCCAGCAGATCAACTCCCACCTGACTTGGTGTCATTCATGAATTTACTAAGGGTACACCCAATCCTCTCATCCAAATAAATCATCAGTAAAGATATTAAAGAGAACTGGACCTAATACTGAGCTCTGAGGGACACCACTAGTAACCAGATTCCAACTGAATGCAGCATCATTCACCACCACCACTATCAGGGCCTGTTCATCCAGACAGTTCTTAACCCAGTGAAGAGTGCACTTTTCCAAGCTGTGGGCTGCCAGCTTTTCCAGGAGTATGCCATGTGAGATGGTGTAAAACGCTTTGCTGAAGTCCAAGCAGACTACATCTACAGCCCTCCCCTCATCCATTAGGTGGGTCACCTGATCATAAAAAGAGATCAGGTTGGTCAGGCAGGGCCTGCCTTTCCTAAATCCCTGCTGCCTGAGTCTGATCCCTTGGTTGATCTCTATGTGCTGTGTGATGGTACTCAAGATGATTTGCTCCACAACCTTGCCAGGCACTGAGGTCAGACTGACAGGCCTCTAATTCCCCAGACCCTTCTTCTGCCCCTTCCTTTGAACCTCCAGTCATCTGGGACCTCCATGGTGAGCCAGGACTGATGATCAATGAGGGAGAGAGTCGTAGCAAGCTCTTACACCAGCTCCCTCATCACTCTAGGATGAATCCCATCTGGTCCCATAGACTCTTGAACATCAAAGTGGCACAGCAGGTGACCACTTACCTCCTCCTGGATTACAGGGGGGCTATTCTGTTCCCTGTCCCTGTCTACCAGCTCAGGGAGCTGGTTGCCCTGAGTATAACCAGTCCTGCTGTGTAAGATTGAGGTAAAGAAGGTATTAGGTACCTCAGCCTTTTCTTCATCTTTGGTAACTATATTGCCCAGTGTGTCCAATAAAGAAGGGAGATTTTCCTTGGCCTCCTCTTGTTATTAATGCATTTATAAGAACACTTTTATTATCTTTCACAGAAGTGGCCAGATTAAGTTCTAACTGTGCTTTCACCTTCTTAATTTTCTTCCTGCATGACCTAAGGACATTCTCAAACACTTCCTGAGTTGCCTGGACCTTTTACAAAAGGTCATACACCCTCTTTTTTCCTCTGAGTTCCAGCATTTAGCATAAGGCAATACAGGAAATGGTATGTGATCATTTATAGAGATAACATAATTATATGAATATTGATTTTGCAGATATGAGTGATTTGATGGTAACATATGCTAGCTTAACTACAATAAGGCTGATAGGAAGATGAGATGGCTGAGAGACACAAGTAGTGAGAAACAGAAATGAATCACAGCTTACAATGGGCAACAATAATGGGGAAATAGCTTGGCTACAAACTAATGGAGACAATTTTTACTTTATCTAGATTAAGACAAAGAGGTATTACCACAGTCAATTACAATGGTATCTTATATAAATTAAGATATACTTGTGATTATCATAATGTATCAAGGGTTTCACAAGAAGATAGTGTTGTTCTAGTAGAAAACCTATGCCAAGGTTTTGTCTACAGGCATCATGAAACGTTCTTTGAGATTTAATTTGTAGTTCAGTGTTCTTTAAGGTTAACCATTACTTTTGAATGCATTATTTCTTATTGCAGTCTTTGTACTTTAATATCCTTATAATTAGCATTTGCATACATGTCACACTGTTGCATGTCAAGAATCTTCTGCCTCAAGGCTGCATTGCATTGTACTTTATGTGTTACTTATCTCAAATTTTCAGTAACGTTGAAAATTGGGAGGAAAAAAGATAGTCCAGTCTCTTCACGAGAGTCTCTCCCAGTTCCCCTGGACTTGAAGGAGGCTGTGAAAGCCTCCTCTTCCTTTTCACAATTCTGTATCTTCAGTCAGTTGCACTGTACATGTGCTGCAAAGAAAAGTCTCTGTGGGCCACTAAAAATATCATCTATATTAAGCACCATAATTTCTCTTTCCATTTTGTCTTGTTTGTCAGTGGGAGCTGGGACAATCTGGTACAGAGAGTACAGAACCAGAGCAGACAGATTGCAGTATCATGTTAAAAGAGCTTTCTCCTCTGATGGTTCTTTGCACTCGCTCATCTGAAGCAGCTGCATCATTTTCACAAGACTTAGCACAAGATTTCTCACACTAAATTCTGATCTACATGAGACCAGACAAGCCTACTGAGGAGAGACTACTATTGAGGAGAGACTACTACTGAGGAGAGACTACCACTGTAACCACCCAAATTTTTGCTGGGGCAGGAAGAAAACAGTAAGAGAGATAAATTCCCAGTATTCTGTCCTACACATGAAAAGGACAAAAATCTTTACACCATCTCTCAGCTCCAGCATCTTCCACTCTTTAAGGCAGCATGCCCATTTGCAAAATGAATGTGAAGTCTTTTTCCCACTTCTTTGTGTCATTTATTAACCACACCTTGCCAAGGCACCAGCACACCATCCTTTCTATTACAAGCATGAAGTAAGGAGACAAGAATTAGTGTAGAAAAAAACTGTGGAGAAATGTGATTTAATTTCCTTACCACTGCATATCACTGAGACAATGAGAGGACCACTAGGTCTTGCAAGGTTTTATGTCCTGAAGCCTGATTTACAGGCTTAAGTAGTCAAGAAAGAAAAGACTGCTTACCTATAACTAAGAAATCTCAAGAGTGGGAAAGACCTCATGAAGGTCAGAAAGTTGAATGATCTGACTAAAAGACAGCAGTAAGAGGACCCAGTGAATAAAATGGCAGGCCTTCCCTCTATGTATTTTTGGAATTTGAAGTGTAACTTTAACACCTGCTCAGAACTAATTTTTATTACCTAATCATGCCGTGTGTGTCCATGGCATGTACAGAAGAGTGAGATTGTTAGGGTTTGGATATCCTAATCTGTCTGAGGTTTAGGACATTCCTTTTTGCACAGTGTCACAGTGAACCTCTCGGGTAAAAGACAGACAAAGACTCCTCATTTTAACCCATCAATATTGTTACCTCATCGGCCTAAAAGTTTGCTGTAGGGCAACCTGAGACTCTGCCTATCTGCCTGAAACACTTCCACGACACATCCAAGACCTGGGGAAAGAGCTTAGGTTTCCCACTCAGCAAGGCAGGAGGGCCAAACCTGTGCAAGTTTAAGACTGAAAGAAATACAAAATATCCAAACATTTACCTCTGCAAGCAGTTCAGTTAGTTCTGCCTCACTTGGGAAACAACCCAGTGACCTGACAAGGGAACCAAAATCTCTGAAAGAAAGAAAGAAAGAAAGAAAGAACATCTTTGTCAGTAAATCTGCAATACGTAAGTGTCTGTGGAGAATCCAGATACCAATTGAGAGCTTGCCTGTAAGACTGCACACGTACAAGCACATAGCATGCATAAACATATGTATGTGGACTTTTAAGATGATGTCTCAGTAAGCAATGTCTATTTTTATAGACATTAAGTACTCTGGAGCTCTTTGGAAGAGTACAATTGTTCTTGTGACTTTACCATTGTGTTAGAGTGCACTGTGTGTGTGAGAGTTACTTTCCAACTGCCATTCTCTAATTGTTAGGCTTAATTTCAGTAAAGTCTACGTTTATATAGTTAGCAAACCACATGGAAACCTACTGAGATGAAAGATAAAAAATAAAATATGTGTTTATATTAAATGCTATAAAGATACAAATTCTAAGTGCGTTAAGAAAAATTACAAAAAGTCAGGAAGGAGGTACCCCTGCTATGTCCCTGCTGTGCTCTGAAAGTGTCAAACAGAACAACCAAATGGCTTATCACTACTCTGTTTATGCTGCAAA